>NC_086450.1:228985617-229183117 GCF_028390025.1 Pseudophryne corroboree
ACCGCACGCCACTGGTACACACCAGGACGACGAGCAGATGATCAGGCCGAATTTCCTTCGGCCTGGACCATGCCCATTTGCCATACATACCAGGAAGATTTAATGAACGCAGTAACGATCATTGTTCTATCCTTCATTAATATGCACAGGGTCGCGTGCAACATCACACACACACTGCACAAAGTAGACAATTTGTGCCAATACGGCAGATCAGCCCCACGTTGTACTAGTGTGTACCCACCCCGATGTCGGGATGATTTTCTGTATCGGCACTACAAGTCGTCTACATCGTACAGTGTGTACCTGTTCTTGCTCGCTCACGCGGGTCACGTCACACCTTCCAGTCGGCCCTGCTGCACACCCCAAATGGAAGACAGAGCATGTGACACGGTGCATATTGATAAAGGATGGGACAGTGATCATTAAGTTGTTCATTAAATCATCCTGGTGTGTATGTGCAATCGTGCATGGTTCGGCCTGAAGACTTAGATGTTTTTCTGTGCATAGGGGATTTTCACAACATTAGAGGCTGTTCTAGACCACCTCTGAGCACAGTAAGACCACAGTTAAATAGTCCAATTACATCAGCGTCCGATTTCTGTTTCCCGCACTATTTACAAAGGCTGTTTATTGGTTTATCCTAGCTCTGTAATGAATGAGAGGAACTGGTGAGACTCCTGTTCGCTGAAAAGTCATGTTACGTATCTGCTCATCCTTTGTTAATGTGCAGAGAGAGCCGGGCGATCAGAAGGCTTCATATAGGGCCAGGCCCATTTGTACCATGATCTCTGTCTGCTGGCTTGTCTAGCATTCTGAATGCCATCATATTCATATTAATCTGTGTGACATAAGGAGGAGCAAACTGTCTCCTACCTGAAAACAGGTTTTGTTTTGAGGTAATTGCTACACAGCCTCTTGTCTGGCTGCAGATGTAGTAATTTCAGGGCGGTAATCGTTCCACCCCGGACCTAAGAAATGAGGAGGACACGCAGGGAGGGCCACGCTAAGAATGGGGTGTTTTTAAAACCGGACACCTGGCCCATATAGGGATTATTAACTGGTTTGTAAATCTGTGTTCTAGGATGATTCATTACGTCAAATCATAGTGTCATTTGCCTACTGCAGGGGACCCTTTAGACTGCCGGTTTCAGTTGTAAAAAGCACTGCTGTATAATCATTGTATTCTAATGTAGCTGAAGTTCCGTATTGTGGGACTCTCCTACTCTCAACACTTTATTGTATAATTGCCTTTACATACAATGGTAGCATCCATTTTGTATTACTATAGTATTCAAATGTATTTTACTTGGTAAATATAGTGACATGTTAGTTAATTTAAATATTTTATTTGGATTCTGAGAAGGATCATTTTTTTTATTCTTGCATCCTGCTGACATGCTAATAATAGCAATACTTGTAATGGGTTTGGTATGTTAGCCCGGTCATCGGAATGCCGGAGGTTACATGCCGACATCGAAGATCCCGACGTCGGAGGTATAAGTATTTTCACCCCCACTCCCCTAACCCTAATCCCCTCGGATAGTGCTAACCCTTGGGGGGGGTGGCTAAGTACCCCCCCCCCCCCCCCCCCTTTAAGGCCAGTACACATGGGGAGATGGACCCATAGATGTGTGCTGAGCGATCTAGCACGAACGCTCAAAACACATCTCTCCCCCTGCTCAGCATGATGTGTGCTGAGCGAGGGGGGTGGGGGTGGGGTGGGGGGAACGCTCATTTCACCCAGCGGTGAAATGAGCGATGCCACTAGATTGTACCTGCACGTGTGGCCGGGCATCGCTTTCGCTGTGGGTCATACACACTGAGAGATCCATGTAAAGTAAGATTACCTTCAGGCATCCTATACAACAATGTACGTTATGGAGTTTAGACATTTAAGCAGCGTGAAACTCCAGAAGGTGCAGCGGCTTGTCTTCGAGCGCTACACAGTCCAGCCATTGTAGCTGGTACAGCTGCAAAAGAAATCCTCAGAGATTTTGACAGAGGGATGATTGTTGGGGCATGTTTTGCTGGGCTCTCTGTGCCCAATCATTGCTTACAGTAAGGTGACGTCAGCATGAAATCAGCACGCCAATAATGCAGTGGAAACTCTGACAGCAGATTTCTAAGATCTGTGCATTAACTTACAATGCAAAGCAGAACAGAGTTGTAGACTGTTTAGTAAGGATGACCTTTATATTTAAATATGCCTTTTTAGAAGCATGTCTGAAATCGCTTCGCTTAATAAAACTTTGTGCAGCTGGTTCTTACTGTAGTATCACTTTATGCTATGCTGTAATAAGTATTTATTGTAGCACATGTCAGAAATATAAACCCAGGATACATTCGGTGGGGATCTCACCTGCGCAGTCAACCCAGGCTACACCCTATTGTGTTTACCCCATAATATGGGAATAATACTGCTGTGAAGGCAAAATACAGGCTGTACATAAAATTTAGTGGTAGTTGGACTTTTTAGTCGCTGTAGCAATCTAATCTGTCTGCCTGTCCATAGTAAGTTTATGGGTGGTAAAGGGGGTATTCCGTTGTTTTGTGGGCACCCACTAGAGCTATTTGGTTGTTTCCTCCCGTTGGGCTCGCATTCTGTGTGCGTGCCCATTAGTACTGGGTTTAGTGCAAATAGCCTAAACCAGTCTAAAGTTCTAGTTGTAGTGCTCAAACTCCAGTTTGAGCGTCCAAACCATAACAATAATGTTTTCGCACATTTCAGTTTGTATTTCAGGAGGCTGTGAGCTGAAATGTGTCCCCGCGCTGCATGCACACCTGGAGCAGCGATTAAATTGCTACTTCTGTCTCCATCTAGAGGAAGCTGGAGGAAAACAATTAAATTCCCCCCATAAGTGAGAAAACATGTTTCACTTCAAGAGGTAGTTACTGGAAGTGAGGAGAAATTCTGCTTGGGGGACTGCGAGTAGAAATTTCTGCACTAGCAGCTGTTTGTCTACGAACAGAGCAACAATTTAATTCCCCCCCAAAATGTGTGAAAACCTTGGCGCATTGATACATTCAACTACTTAAATTATGGTGCAAAATTTTTGTGACTAGCTTGAGCTTGGTTTGGGCGAGCCCAGCGCAATAATTAATGGTCGCCCGGAACAATGAATTGCTTCACAAGGGGCGTCCATTAATTAGTGCACCTCATGAAACACTTGAATTCCCCCCTTTAAAATCATTCATTTAGGAACTACTGTTAACCATACTTATGTCTTTGTTCTTTTTCTAGTATTTAATCACTATCAGGCACTTCAATATATCATGTGTATGTGGAGATATATATATATATATTCCACAGGTCGGCACTCACTTCAGTTCCAAGTGTAAAGCTTGCCATGGTGCTGCGCCAGACCAAGTATGTAGGTAGACCCAAGGACGGCACTCACTGGTCTTGCAATAAAAACTGGACACGGTCCTTTTATCAACGTTTCGGGTTTATTTCAACCCCTCATCAGGATACACATAACCATTAAACAGTGACAATAAACATACCTTATATACCCCTCCATGCTGCCAAACGAGCGCGCCAAAAACTCCTCTCAGCTGAGCAATCACAACCTCAATTAATCCGGGAGAACACAGCACATTAGCAGTTGCGCCTGGTTGCCTTGACAACCCGGCCACTGCCATGGGCAGTCTGCTATAATGCGCACCAATCATGGGGCGCGCCAGCCGCCGCATCTCATACACCCAATCAATCGGTCACAGCACCCACCTATCACGGGGCACGCCGGCGGCCGCCGCTGTTACCATAGTAACCCGCCGTAGCTAATCACAATGCCAAGCATGGCATTCTGTATCCATGGCAACCCGTTTGGCAGCAATATTCAAAATACCAACATCTACATCAAACTCAAATACTAACAATACACATAGTCATAAATACAAATTAATACAGACAACATATATATACAAAAATACATATACAAGTGCTTGTGCATACATATTGAATCCGATCTCAAACCCCTACAAGGTTACCCTATATCCACACACATATATATATATATTATATATGGCCATAAAAAAATTCTCAATTTAGTTCACCAAATATAGGAACCTCATAAGTCGATCAGAGCACATGAAGTAACCCCTAATTTACCAGTGCATGTTAAAAGTAAGATGATCATTAAGGCCTCCTTGGTTTAACAGTGTCTAATAACTGTATCCATTTTGTCTCAATCTGTAAGAGCCTCCTATGTCGATCTCCACCTCTCGGGCTATCTGGCACATGGTCAATGATAATGTACCTAAGGCTGGACAAAGAATGATTATTTTCACAGAAATGCCTTGCCACAGGTTGCTCAGAAGGCTTTCCCATCAAGGCCGCCCTAATAGAGGACCTATTTAGGGTCATCCGCTCTTTAAATGTACGTATCGTCTTGCCTATATAGCAAGAACCGCAAGGACATTTAATCATATATACCACAAAACTCGTCGAGCATGTGACCACTGATCTTATCATATACCTTTTGCCACTGTGGGGATGAAAGAAATATTTGCTAGCAACCATAAACCGGCAAGTAGTACATCCAGAACACTTATAGCAACCCCCACTCTTAATCTGTACTCGAGGGTCGTATTGCATAAGCTCTGTAATATCTGGGTGAACTACCCAATCTCTGATGTTCTTACCCCTCTTAAGACACGACATCACCTGTAGAGGTCTAAATACTTTAGAGTCCCTATCACCCTGAACAATGGGCCACAGGCTCCTGACTGATTTCTCCACAATATCATGTGAGGTATTATATCTCCTCACCCAATGCAATTTACCGGAGGCCTGGTTCCTCTCCGATTGCTGCAACAAAGACTCTCGAAGTCCTATCAACCTTTTTCCTAGCTTCAGTTAACAATGCTTTAGGATATCCTCTGTCACTAAATTTTCCTGTCATCATGTCAAGATCACGTGCTACTGCCTGTTCATTAATCGTAATTCTCTTTACACGCAATAGCTGCGAGTAAGGCAAACTTCTCTTCATCGCCACTGGGTGATGACTACTATAGGACAACAGAGTATTCCTATCCTTAGGCTGTGACTATATGTGTGTGCATTAGCTTGCTGAGTGGTTTCCATTTCGTGTCTCTCACTCAACTTTCTATCCCTATATTCTATAACCTGAGGGGGCTTGGTGCGTCAGGTTTTATAATAATATAGGATATTCACAAGATATACTCTTAATACGTATTTTTCTCTGTGATTTTAGTCACTGTATCTCTCCTGTGTCCCTGCTTGTGCTGACTACACTGCGCAGGGGTTTGGGCAAGAGGTATAGTGCTGCTGCCAATTGTACTGTGTTACCTGATACTGCAAGTTATATTATGTCTTCTTCTGACGGTAACGGTTCTGGGGCTGAACACACTGCCGGTGTTGCTGAAGCCACAGATCCATATGAGGAGAATATAGTAGCTGTGGGTTCTGGTGGAACTGTGGCAATGGAGGTCCATAATGACCCACCGTGGGCTGCTTTTTCCACGCTTCTGCATACGCTAGTTAATAAACTAACACCCCCTATGGGACCCCCTATGCCGGTGCAACCGTATGTGGTCCCTGCAGCTAATCCGCCGTGGGCGGACAATTTATCTGCTCAGTTGAAGTTGAACCAGTCCCTGACTACTAAAAAGTCTGACCCTCGCTCGCCTAAGCCTAAGGGGTCCTCTAAGCGAGCTCTTATCTCCTCACAATCCACTGCTGTCACTGACATCTCGTCTGATGAAGATGGCACTTACGCTGACCCCACAGATTCTGACACAGATACTGCTGATGGGGAGGGTGGTTCACATGTGGATGTTCCTAATCTTTTGGAGGCTATTAAGTTGATTTTACAGATTACGGATGATCCTGAGACATCTCTCCCTCCTAAGAAACCAGATAGGTTCAAGCGTCAGAAGGTGGTTAAACAAGTTTTACCTTACTCTGACCACCTAGTGGATATACGTCAGGAACCCTGGGAAAACCCGGGTAAGAAGTTTGTGCCTCCAAAAGAAGATGCTGGCTCGCTATCCCCTCGCGCCAGAGCTGTCTAAAAATTGGGAAACACCTCCTCCAGTAGACAAACATGTGGCTACGATGGTGGTTTCCTCAGCTCTGCCTGTCACTACCGTCACGTCTCTAAAAGAGCTTACGGATAAACGTGTGGAGGGTTGTCTAAAAGCGATTTACACCCTCACGGGTGCTGCACAAAGGTCTACTATTGCAGCAACATGGGCTGCAGAGGCTATTGAAGCATGGGCCTTGGAGTTAGAAGCTGAAATCTCTTCTGACCATGCTAGACAATGCTTGTCTTATGTTGTCACAGCTTCTCGCTATATTAAAGAGGCGGCTTCTGATGCCGGTATCCTAGCAGCCAAGGCCTCTACTACAACAGTCCTGGCTCGCCGGATTTTGTGGCTGAGATCCTGGTCTGCCAAGTACCGCTCCTTCTGTATCGAAGGCTAAAGGTACTTCCTTTCGCCCCTTTCGTCCTTCAGGTAAAGCAATAGGTCAGGCGTACAACAAGCAGGCCCGCACTTCCAAACCTGGTAAGCCGAAGCCCAAAAGAGCCTGGGCTGCCCGTCAGCCAGCTTCCAAGACGGATAAGCCTGCCGCATGACTGGGCTGGTCTCCCCCTGGGGGATCCCAGGGTGGGGGGCCGGCTTCTAGGGTATACCCAGGAATGGTTGAAGACCACTTCAGATGCCTGGGTACAGGAAGTAGTCACTCAAGGTTACGCCAAAGCCTTCAAAAACCGACCCCCCTCATCGATTTTGCCTGACAGACGTCCCGTTGGACCAGACAAAGACAAACACTCTACATTCGGTGGTACAGACCCTCCTGGGTACAGGAGTCGTAGTACAGGTGCCTCTTGCGCAGAGGGGCCTGGGATACTATTCTCCGCTGTTTCTAGTCCCGAAACCGTATGGGTCCTCCCGGCCCATTCTCAACCTCAAGGCATTGAACAGGTCTGTGAAGGTTTCGAAGTTCCGTATGGAAACCCTTCGCTCTATAGTTCTGGCCTTGGAACCTGGGGACTACATGGTCTCCCTGGCCATACAGGATGCTTACCTGCATATTCCTATAGCAGCGTCACATCAGCAATACCTGAGGTTTGCGATTGGCAACCTCCATTACCAGTTTCGGTTTAAACTACGGCTCCCCGAGTCTTCACCAAAGTTATGGCGGTAATGACGGTGGTACTCCGCCGTCCAGCGGTCAGGATACTGCCTTATCTGGACGACTTGTTAATCCTGGCAAATTCCCCAGAACTTCTCCTACGTCATCTGGATATGACTGTCCAGTTTCTACAAGCCCACGGGTGGCTCATCAACTGGAAGAAATCCTCCCTGGTCCATGCTCAGAGCATGGTGTACCTGGGTGTGCTATTGGACACTCACAACCGGAGGTTGTTCTTGTCTCAGGAGAAAGTCCTGAAGCTTCAGGACAGGATTCGTTGCTTCCGTTCTCGTCCGCAAGTGTCGATACATTCGGCGATGCAGGTGCTGGGCCTCAATTCCATTCTCGCCCCCTCCAGAAGCTGATTCTAGCCAAGTGGGACGGCCTGCCTTACCGGATCAGGTCTCACATGATCTCATTGACTCCACAGGTCCGTCTGTCACTGCTATGGTGGCTCCAGGACCGACAATTGTGCAGGGGCCATCCATTCTGGATATCCAACTGGGTCCTGTTGACGACAGATGCCAGTCTAAGAGGTTGGGGCACAGTGCTGGAGCAACACTCCATTCAGGGTTGGTGGACCAAGGAGGAATCTCTCCTCTCGATCAACTTTCTGAAATTGCGGGCGGTCTTCAATGCGTTGAACCTGGCCCAGCATTTAATTCAGAACCGTCCTGTTCAGGTACAGTCGGACAATGCCACCACAGTGGCTTACATAAATCATCAAGGCGGCACTCGAAGCTGTTTGGCAATGAAGGAAGTCTCACGGATTCTACATTGGGCGGAACGCCATCTACCGGCCATATCGGCAATATTCATTCCGAGAGTCCTGAATTGGGAAGCGGACTTTCTCAGTCGTCGGGACGTACATGCCAGCGAGTGGGGCCTCCATCCAGAAGTGTTTCAACTACTAGTGGAAAAGTGGGGCCTTACAGACGTGGATCTGATGGCGTCTTGACACAATCACAAGGTTCCGGTCTTCGGAGCAAGAACAATGGATCCTCAAGCAGCATTCGTGGATGCGCTGTCGGTGCCGTGAAGGTTTCGGCTGCCGTACGTGTTCCCTCCGGTGTCACTCCTGCCCAGGGTAATTCGGACGTTCAAGCAAGAAAAAGGAAATCTGCTTCTCATAGCTCCAGCGTGGCCCAGACGGCACTGGTTCTCAGACCTGCAGGGCCTATCGTCAGAGCGTCCAGTTCTACTTCCACAACGCCCAGACCTCCTCGTTCAGGGCCCCTGTGTCTACCAGGACCTAGCCCGGCTGTCTTTGACGGCGTGGCTCTTGAAGCTTCCGTCTTAAGGGCTAAAGGGTTTTCTGAGGCGGTCATTCAAACTATGTTGCGGGCCCGGAAACTGGCTTCGGCTCTGATTTACTATAGGGTCTGGCATTCTTACTTTGTTTGGTGCGCATCTAACAATTATGACGCTTCCAAGTTTAGTATAGCCAAGTTGTTGGCTTTTCTTCAGCAGGGCCCGGACTTAGGCCTGCGTCTGGCCTCCCTCAAGGTTCAAATATCTGCCTTGTCTGTGTGGTTTCAGAGAAAACTTGCGACCTTACCCGATGTGCATACCTTTACTTAGGGTGTGTTGCGTATCCAACCTCCCTATGTCCCGCCTGTGGCTCCTTGGGACTTGTTGGTGGTTTTGGAGGCGCTACAAGAGTCTCCATTTGAACCTTTTTGTTCAGCTGATCTTAAGTGGCTTTCCCTTAAGGTGGTGTTTCTGCTGGCTATTGCTTCAGCTAGAAGAGTGTCGGATTTGGGTGCCTTGTCCTGTAGTTCCACATATCTGATATTTCACCGTGACCGGGCGGTTCTTAGGACTCGTCACGGATATTTACCTAAGGTGGTTTCTTCGTTCCACCTTAACCAGGAGATTGTGGGGTCGGCACTTGTTTCTCCTGATCTGTCTCCCAAAGAGCGGTCTTTGGATGTGGTACGGGCTCTCCGTATATATGTGAAGAGAACTGCTTCCATTAGGAAATCTGATTCTCTTTGTGCTGTTTGGATTTCACAAACGGGGCTGGCCTGCTCACAAGCAGACTTTGGCCAGATGGATTAGAATGGTGATTGCACGTGCTTATGTGTGGGCTGGCCTGTCGGCTCCTGCTCACATTACGGCCCATTCTACTCGGTCTGTTGGACCTTCTTGGGCGGCCCGCCGTGGTGCGACCCTTGAACAATTGTGCAAGGTGGCTACGTGGTCCTCATTGAACACGTTCATTAGGTTCTATGCCTTCGATACTGCTGCTTCCCATGATGCTTCCTTTGGACGCCGGGTTCTTGTGCCCGCTACAGTGCGTCCCCTCCCATAAGGAACTGCTTTAGGACATCCCCTATGTCTTTCCTTGTGGAGCCCAGTGTACACCGCAGCAGAAAACGAGTTTTATGGTAAGAACTTACCTTTGTTAAAACTCTTTCTGCGAGGTACACTGGGCTCCACAAGGCGTCCACCTTGACGCACTTAGCTTCTTTGGGTTGGTATGGCATTAGCCGCTGACACTTCTCCTGTCGTGAGAGTGTGGTGTATGTGGCTACTAACCGTTGTCTCTTTTCCTGCTGCTGCATTGGGCTGGTTAACTAAAAACTGAGCTCCTGTGCAGGGAGGCAGGGTTATAGAGGAGGCGGCGCTATGCATCTTGGGAACAGTCAAAGCTTTTCAGCCTGTTGGTGCCTCGGATCAAGATCCTACTCTACACCCCTATGTCTTTCCTTGTGGAGCCCAGTGTACCGCGCAGAAAGAGTTTTAACAAAGGTAAGTTCTTACCATAAAACTCGTTATATATATCTATATATACATATAGATATATATATAGAGAGAGAGATATCTAATGCATCTTAGGTGCGTCACTCAGCTTCAAAATCCAAGAAGTACAAACACAAGGTTTGATTATCAACGTTTCAGCACTTTATTTGCACTATTACCAAGATACATCAGGAGTATGCCAGTAGGGCACTGAAATGTTGATAATAAAACATTGTGTTTGTACTTCTTGGGATTTGGAGCTGAGTGCCGCACCTAAGATGCATTATACAAACTATTCGTGAGGGCACCAGCGCAGCCATCTTGTTCTAGTTGGAGTGTCGGGCTCTAGAGAGTGTGTGTGTATGTGTATGTATATATATATGTATATGTGTGTGTGTGTGTGTGTGTGTATATATGTATATATATATATATATATATATATATATATATATATATATATATATATATATATCTCTGTGTATATATATATATCTCTGTGTATATATAAATCTATATCTGTTCTGAGTGTTACGAATTTGATCAATCTGTGGAGCTGTAAATTTGAGATGTATTAATGTTTGTAAATATTAATCCATGGCTTTTGGGGTTAGCTGAGGAGCAAAAGCTGTATGGTAAAAAGTGACTTGGCCATTTTTGTACTTTATGAAATTATACACCCTGGAGGTGCAATCCAAAGTTTGATCAGATTGTCCATTTGGGCGTGATCGTTCACGTAACGCAAGTCACACATCGGTAATGTAATTTCTCTTACGTCCTAGAGGATGCTGGGGTCCACATTAGTACCATGGGGGTATAGACAGGTCCCTTGGGAGCCATGGGCACTTTAAGAGTTTAATAGTGTGGGCTGGCTCCTCCCTCTATGCCCCTCCTACCAGATTCGGTTTAGAAAATGTGCCCGGTAGAGCTGGTCACAGCTAGGGGAGCTCCTAGGAGTTCTTTAGTTTTATTATTTTATTAAAGAGTTAGGCACAGGGAGGCTGCTGGCAACAGCCTCCCTGCTTCGTGGGACTTAGGGGGGGAGTAAGTTCCAACCCTCCGAGGTTAATGGCCTCTATCTCCACTGACAGGACACTGAGCTCCTGAGGGTGTCGAGGCGACCGCTCGCTCCCGCAGCACCTCCGCCACCCCCTAACCGAGTCAGAAGACGTCGGTGGTGAGTAGGACGCAGGTGCCCTGACAAGCGAGGAGCCAGTGAGAATGGCGGCATCAGGGTGGGAGCGCAGCGCGTATGCTGCGCTGCGGAGGGCTCAGAGGTACTGTTGTGCGTCACTGTGAAGGGCGCCCTGAGCCAGCGCAATACTCTTACACTGGTCACAGAAGCTATCATGGACACTGTACTGCTGCTAGCAACCATTACCTCAGGCCAGTATAGTCTCGAAGTGCGGGAAGACGTGCCATGTTAGAGGGCAGAGCTTCTCAGAGCGGATCCAGCACTCACCAGCGCCATTTTCTCCCTGCAGTTCACACCACAGAGACGCTGACAGGGAGCGCTGACCCTCCACATAACTGTGCTGTACCAGTGTGTTATAGAAGGGGGTGGGGTGGGGGAAGGAGCGTTTAATCACATTATTGTACTGTGTAGTCTATTAAGGCTACTCAGTGAGCGCCAGGCTTTTATTCTATAACTGCCTACTGGGACGCTGTGTGTGCTGGCTCCTTAACTCTGTATCTCTCTGAAGGTACTTGGGGGAAACTGTGTCTGACATTTTCCTGTGTGTTTGTGCATGTTATATATCTCACTATGTCTAGGGACTCTGTATCTTGTGCTGCAGAGTATGTATCTTCTCCAAAAGAGTCTATTCCATGTACACAGGAATGCAATATACTGTCTCAGCTTTCTGAATCATAACCCCAGTGGGTGGCTTCTATAAAGGGAATGATATCCCAGATTTCATCTAAGATTGCTCATAATGAGACTGAAACACAGGTTTTATAAAAATCAGTAGAGGTTTTGTCGTATTCTGCTCCCACTACTTCCTCAAAATCCCCTGGTATATGCCCAAAAAAGTATGCTCTTGCCCAGATAATGCAAGTAGACACAGATACTGACTTTGATTCGGGAGGCGGCGATGGGGATATACTGGGGGGAGGGAGGCATCCCTTGCTAAGGAGGTGCAACTCAGGATTGAGGCCATTCGGTATGTTTTACACATTGCTGACAAGGTACCTGAACAGGACGAGGAGGCTTACTTTACAGACGATAAGAAAGCCTCCCTTACCTTCCCTGCTTCTAAGGAATTAAACGCATTTGAAAAATCCTGGGAAAACCTGGAGAAAAAATTCCAGATCCCAAAGAGAGTTCTTGTTGCTTTTCCTTTCCCTGAAGAGGATAGGAAAAAGTGGGAAAACCCCCCTATAGTAGACGCTTCTGTATCTAGATTGTCTAAAAAGGTGGTTTTACCTGTACCTGGGTCTACCGCTTTGAAAGAGCCGACCGACCGCAAGATTGAGACTACGCTCAAATCCATATACACTGCTTCAGGCGTGGCGCTAAGGCCCACTATTGCTTGTGCATCGATTTCTAAAGCCATAGTAAAGTGGTCAGGCACATTGCTAGAGGAATTAGATTCTCTGCATAGAAGTGAAATTGAAATGTTCTTATGTCACATATAGGATTCTGCAGGTTTCATGGTAGAGGCCATGAAGGACCTTGGTCATCTGAATTCACGGACATCTTCCATTGCTGTCTCGGCACGCAGGGGACTCTGACTGCGCCAATGGTCTGCGGATGTGGAATCCAAGAAGAGTGTGGAGAACCTACCCTTCACAGGTCAGGCTCTGTTTGGGGAAGTTTTGTATGCGTGGATTTCCACGGCAACCGCGGGTAAGTCAACCTTTCTTCCCTCAGCCACTTCGCCCTCAAGGAAATCTTATCCTTTGACTACAATGCAGTCCTTTTGGACCGCAGAGGTTAAAAAGGTCCAAGCCCCCTTCCACTTTCTTCAGAGGTGATCAGGGAAAATCCAGGAAACCTGCACCAACAGGTTCGCAGGAAGAGAAGCCTGGTTCTGTTTCCTCAAAATCCTCAGCATGACGGTGGACCTCCCAGCCTGGAGATCGGGCAGGTGGGAGCACGTCTAAGAAATTTTCAGTCAGGTCTGGGCATCATCAAGAACTCCCACCTCACAGATTTTCAGATCAGGCTTACCAGCTTTGTTGACAGAAAGGGCTATCCTACAGGAAGCCATTAAAAAATTGGAAAAGGCAAATGTCATTGTTCCAGTTCCACCTCATCTGGAAAACAAGGGTTACTACTCAAACCTTTTTGTGGTACCGAAACCGGATGGTTCGGTCGGACCAATATTGAACCTTAACTCTTTAAACCCCTATTTGAGGGAATTCAGTTTCAAGATGGAGTCTCTGAGAGCGGTGATCTCAGGTCTGGAGGAGGGGGGATTTCTGGTATCTCTGGATATCAAGGATGCATACCTCCACATTCCGATTTGGCTGCCTCACCAGGCTTATCTCAGATTTGTGCTGTTGAACTGTCACTATCTGTTCCAGGCACTGCCATTTGGACTATCCACGGCACCAAGGGTGTTCACCAAGGTAATGGCAGAGAGGATGCGAATCCTATGCAAGCAGAGAGTGTACATAATTCCATATCTGTACGATCTGCTCATAAAAGCATCTTCCAGGGAGAAGTTGTTGCAGAACATTACTCTCACAACTCGACTACTGCGGGATCATGGCTGGATCCTGAATCTTCCAAAGTCTCATATGGAGCCGACAAGGAGATTGTCTTTCCTAGGGATGGTCCTCGACACGGAAGTGCGGAGGGTGTTTCTACCGGTGGAAAAAGCGTTTGTGATACAAACAATGGTCCGGGATGTCTTGAAGCCTGCCCGGGTATCGGTTCATCAGTGCATTCACCTTCTGGGGAAGATGGTTGCTTCCTACGAGGCTCTACAGTACGAAGATTTCATGCACGGTCCTTCCAACTGGATCTCCTAGACGGGGTGGTCGGGATCTCACCTGCACATGCACCAGAGGATACGTCTGTCGCCGAAAGCCAGGATTTCACTCCTATGGTGGCTACAAATGCCTCACCTTCTCAAGGGACGCAGGTTCGGGATTCAGAACTCAGCACGGTCACCCAAGGGGGCAACTTCCAAGGAATGTGGTAAAGTCTGGAATCCATCCTTCCGATAAACTTTCTGGAACTAAGAGCAGTGTACGACGGACTTAGACAGGCGGCACATCTTCTACAACTGGGAAGCGGACTTCCTTAGCAGACACCATCTCCATCCAGGAGAGTGGGGCCTCCACCCCGAGGTGTTCGCAGAGGTGGCAAGTCTTTGGGGCGTACCTCAAATTGACATGATGGCCTCCTGCCTCAACAAAAAGCTTTGCAGGTACTGTTCCAGGTCGAGAGTCCCACAGGCAGTGGCGGTGCACGCACTGGTGACTCCTTATTTCTTCCAGTCAGTGTATGTGTTCCCTCCACTTCCACTCATCCCAAGGATTTTCAAACTTCTAAAAACAACAAGAGTTCAGGTGATCCTCATTGCTTCGGACTGGCTAAGAAGAGTTTGGTAGGCGGATCTTCTGGAATTACTGCTGGAAGATCCAAGGCCTCTTCCTCTTCGAGAGGACCTTCTGCAGCAGGGGCCGTTCGCTTATCAAGACTTACCACAGCTACGTTGGATGGCATGGAGGTTGAACGCCAGATCTTAGCTCGGAAAGGCATAACGTACAAGGTTATTCCTACCCTGATCCAGGCTAGGAAAGGAGTAACGTCTAAACATTACCATCGCATTTGGAAAAAGTATGTGTCTTGGTGTGAATCTAAGAAGTTTCCTATGGTGTAGATTCACCTTGGGCGGTTTCTCCTCTTCCTGCAAGTAGGTGTGGATGTGGGCCTACGTTTGGACTCCAGTAAAGGTCCAGATTTAGGCCTTGTCCATTTTCTTCCAGAAACAATTGGCTTTCCTCCCCTGAGGTTCAGACTTTTTTGAAAGTGGTCCTGCACATCCAGCCTCCCTTTGTGCCTACGGCACCTTGGGATCTTAACGTGGATTTGCAGTTCCTGCAATCAGATTGGTTCGATCCTTTACAGGAGGTTGAGGTCAAGTTTCTCACTTGGAAGGCAGTCACACTGTTGACATTAGCATCTGCTAGATGTGTGTTTGAATTGGGGGATTTGTCCTGCAAAAGCCCCTACTTGATTTTCCATGAATATAGAGCTGAGCTCAGGACGCGTCAGCAGTTTCTTCCAAAGGTTGTGTTGGCTTTTCATATCAACCAACCTATTGTGGGGCCAGTGGCTACTGACTCCTCAATTACCTCAAAGTCCTTGGATGTTGTGAGGGCTTTGAAGATTTATGTGAAGAGAACTTCTCGTCACAGAAAGTCAGACACTCTTTTTGTCCTTTTATGGTCCCAACAAGATTGGGTGTCCTGCTTCTAAGCAGACGATTTCTTGCTGGATCAGATTCACTATCCAGCATGCATATTCTACGGCAGGATTGCCGTGTCCAAAATCTGTTAAGGCCCATTCTACTCGTAAGGTGGGTTTTTCCTGGGCGGTTGCCCGGGGTGTCTCAGCTTTACAGCTTTGCAAAGACATGTTTGTTAAGTTTTACAAGCTCAATACTTTGGCCTCTGAGGACCTAAAGTTTGGTCTGTCTGTTCTGCAGGAGCCTCCGCGCTTTCTCTCCCATACTGGGAGCTTTGGTACATCCCCATGGTACTAATGTGGACCCCAGCATCCTCAAGGACGCAAGAGAAAATAGGATTTTAATTACCTACCGGTAAATCTTTTTATCGTAGTCCGTAGAGGATGCTGGGCGCCCGCCCAGCTCTTCGTTCTTCTGCAGTTGTTGCTTGGTTCGGTACTACCTTGTTACTTGTTAAGTACTGCATTGTTACTTGGTTAAGTACTGTTGTTCAGCTGTTGCTGAATTGTTCAAGCTGGTTAGCTTGGTTTGCCTTGTTATGTGTGAATCTCACCACTATCTGTGTATTTCCTTCTGTTGAAGTATGTCAGTCTCCTCGGGCACAGTTTCTAAACTGAGTCAGGTATGAGGGGCATAGAAGGAGGAGCCATCCCACACTATTAAACTCTTAAAGTGCCCACGGTTCCCAAGGGACCCGTCTATACCTCATGGTACTAATGTGGACCCCAGCAACCTCTACGGAATCCGGGAAAAGTATTTACCGGTAGGTAATTGAAATCCTAATTTTGTCAACCCCCTCTTCATCCCCATAGGGTAGGTTTATTCAAATTCCGATTTACGTAGTTTTCCTACTTTCCACTTGAAGAATACCTGTTTGTTTTAAGCTTCCTAACTTATTGTGAAGTAAGAGAATTAGTGATCAGTCAGTCAGTGAATGAGGGCTTTAGCTAACACACGCACACATTTTTACTATACACGGGGGATTGAAGAGGATGTGCATGGTTTACATTCCATAGGCTCACTTGTGGTAGGATGTTGAGAACTGTAGCATCATAGTGCCCATCCATGAAACCGCCCGTAAATACACCAAAACAAATAATTGGATTTTATTGTTCAGATTCTGTAGTCTCTGTGTCCTATTTTCTGGACAACTGAATATACCTGAAGTTTTCTGGTTAGTTTATCATAGAAGATCAGCAATTAGACTTACATCAGGACATGCTTCGCCTGCCGCTGGCAATCTTTGTCAGGCTGCACCACTGGGCGGGCCTTCCCTGGGTTGATGCTATCAAAAGGCTTACGCTGAGGAAAATAATCCGCCTCCTTCTCTGCCCCGTCCCACCTCTGATGCTGCCCTGCTCAGTGTTTTAAAAATCGGGATGACAGGCCATGCTCTGCCTGCTGTATGTTAAATATGTAAGGGTTGCATTTTATAGGCTGACTTTTTCCGAAGGGCCCTAGGTCTCCTGGCTTAGGGCTCTTCTTGCTCTCCCTAGGGCTCCTCCTTTGAGGTAAAAGGGCTCCTCCTTTTGAGGTAAAAGGGCTCCTCCTTTTGAGGTAAAAGGGCTCCTCCTTTTGAGGTAAAAGGGCTCCTCCTTTTGAGGTAAAAGGGCTCCTCCTTTTGAGGTAAAAGGGCTCCTCCTTTTGAGGTAAAAGGGCTCCTCCTTTTGAGGTAAAAGGGCTCCTCCTTTTGAGGTAAAAGGGCTCCTCCTTTTGAGGTAAAAGGGCTCCTCCTTTTGAGGTAAAAGGGCTCCTCCTTTTGAGGTATAAGGGCTCCTCCTTTTGAGGTATAAGGGCTCCTCCTTTTGAGGTTTAAGGGCTCCTCCTTTTGAGGTTTAAGGGCTCCTCCTTTTGAGGTTTAAGGGCTCCTCCTTTTGAGGTTTAAGGGCTCCTCCTTTTGAGGTTTAAGGGCTCCTCCTTTTGAGGTATAAGGGCTCCTCCTTTTGAGGTAAAAAGGCTCCTTCCACCCGGTGGCTGCATCAGCTTACACTGTGCACATCCCCACCCTCTCCCACCGCGTGGCTAGAGTTTAGCCACGGGGTGGGACCCGGGGAAGCTGTAGCCGGTGGGTGGGAGAGCGGGAACTGGGGAAGCTGTAGCCGGTGGGTCGGAGAGCGGGCACAGTCCCGGCTGGTGGGAGAGCAGGGGGTGGGCTGGCACAGTGCTGCTGGGATGGGAGAGCAGGGGAATGGGCTCAGTGCCATCGGGTTGGAGAGCGGGGGGACAACACCGACACAGTGCCGCCGGGTTGTAGAGTGGGTGGACCACAGTATGGTTCGCACTAGCTGCTGGGTTGGAGAGTGTGGGGGGGAGCAAGGTAGGATAGAAAGTGCAGCCACCGGCTGGGGGGAACACAGACTGCAAGCTGCAACTGCCGGCAGAAAGAGCGGGTGAGCAGTAAGAGGTGTCAAAGTGGAAGCTGCAGCTGCAGCTGCTGGGTAGGAGAGTCCACAGTGAGGATCAGGTCTGCAGTCTGTCTGGACGCCCAAACTCGAGAATGGGCGTCCAAACAGTGCAGACACTTTAGCGCAGGAATAGTGTGTTTGAGCGCCCAAACAAAACATTTGAATTGTGCCCATCTGGGATGCTGGAACGGGCGCGAGTAATGCGCAAAAAGTGTGCCGACTTATTGGATGTCCAAACATAAACAAGTGAATTGTCCCCTTTGTATGTATTAATGTTTAGTCGATCTACATATATTCAGATGTAATAGGAATAATAAGCTGTAAAAAATAGTTTTTTAAATAATTTTAAAGAGCTGACCTATTAAGCAGCACTCTGGAATGAAGGAATCCTTGTACAGATTGAGTCTACCATTTCCGAAATGCTTGTTGCCAGAATTATCTTGGATTTCAGATTTTCCATTTTTTTTTTGAATATTTGCATACCATAACAAAATACACCGTATACACACATATAGCCTAAAGTACATTTTACCCAATATTTTATATTAATTTCTCTGACGTCCTAGTGGATGCTGGGAACTCCGTAAGGACCATGGGGAATAGCGGCTCCGCAGGAGACTGGGCACAAAAGTAAAGCTTTAGGACTACCTGGTGTGCACTGGCTCCTCCCCCTATGACCCTCCTCCAAGCCTCAGTTAGATTTTTGTGCCCGGCCGAGAAGGGTGCACACTAGGGGCTCTCCTGAGCTTCTTAGTGAAAGTTTAGTTTTAGGTTTTTTATTTTCAGTGAGACCTGCTGGCAACAGGCTCACTGCATCGAGGGACTAAGGAGAGAAGAAGCGAACCTGCCTGCTTGCAGCCAGCTTGGGCTTCTTAGGCTACTGGACACCATTAGCTCCAGTGGGACCGAACACAGGCCCAGCCTCGGAGCTCGGTCCCAGAGCCGCGCCGCCGGCCCCCTTACAGAGCCAGAAGCAAGAAGAGGTCCGGAAAAATCGGCGGCAGAAGACATCAGTCTTCAACAAGGTAGCGCACAGCATTGTTACTCAGGCACACTTCACACTTCGGTCACTGAGGGTGCAGGGCGCTAGGGGGGGGCGCCCTGAGCAGCAATGTAAACACCTTGGCTGGCATAAATACACCACATATAACCCCCAGGGCTATATGGATGTATTTTAACCCCTGCCAGAACTCACCAAAAAGCGGGAGAAAAGGCCGCCGAGAAGGGGGCGGAGCCTATCTCCTCAGCACACGGGCGCCATTTTCCATAACAGCTCCGCTGGAAGGACGTCTACCTGACTCTCCCCTGCAGTCCTGCACTACAGAAAAGGGTAAAAAAGAGAGGGGGGCACTAATTTGGCGCAGTTTTAATACTAACAGCAGCTATAAAGGGAAAAGCACATTTTATAGTGGTATTCCTGTCTATATATAGCGCTCTGGTGTGTGCTGGCATACTCTCCCTCTGTCTCCCCAAAGGGCTAGTGGGGTCCTGTCCTCTATCAGAGCATTCCCTGTGTGTGTGCGGTGTGTCGGTACGATTGTGTCGACATGTTTGAGGAGGAAAATGAGATGGAGGCGGAGCAATTGCCTATTATAGAGTTGTCACCCCCTAGGGAGTCGACACCTGAGTGGATGAGCTTATGGAAGGAATTGCGTGACAGTGTCAGCTCTTTACGACAGACAGTTGACGACATGAGACAGCCGGCTACTCAGCTTGTGCCTGTCCAGGGGTCTCAAACGCCATCAGGGGCTTTAAAACGCCCGTTACCTCAAATGGCAGACACAGACACGGATACTGACTCCAGTGTCGATGATGAGGAGACAAACGTGACTTCCACTAGGGCCACACGTTACATGATTGAAGCAATGAAAAATGTATTGCATATCTCTGATAATACAAGTACCACTAAAAAGGGTATTATGTTTGGTGAGAAAAAACTGCCTGTAGTTTTTCCTGTATCCGAGGAATTAAATGAAGTGTGTGATGAGGCGTGTGTTTCCCCCGATAAAAAACTGATAATTCCTAAAAGGTTATTGGCATCGTACCCTTTCCCGCCAGAGGATAGGGCACGTTGGGAAACACCCCCTAGGGTGGATAAAGCGCTCACACGCTTGTCTAAACAGGTAGCACTACCCTCTCCTGATACGGCCGCCCTAAAGGAACCTGCCGATAGAAAGCTGGAGAATATCCTAAAATGTATATACACTCACACGGGTGTTATACTGCGACCAGCAATCGCCTCAGCCTGGATGTGCAGTGCGGGCCTGGCGTGGTCGGATTCCCTGACTGAAAATATTGATACCCTAGATAGGGACAGTATATTACTGACTATAGAGCATTTGAAGGATGCATTTCTATATATGCGTGATGCACAGAGGGATATTTGCCGACTGGCATCAAGAGTTAGCGCGCTGTCCATTTCTGCAAGAAGAGGTTTATGGACGCGGCAGTGGTCAGGTGATGCGGATTCTAAAAGGCACATGGAAGTATTGCCTTATAAGGGGGAGGAGTTATTTGGGGTAGGTCTATCAGACCTGGTAGCCACGGCAACTGCTGGAAAATCCACATTTTTACCCCAGGTAGCTTCTCAACCTAAGAAGACGCCGTATTATCAGGCGCAGTCCTTTCGGCCCCATAAGGGCAAACGGGCAAAAGGCGCCTCATTTCTGCCCCGTGGCAGAGGGAGAGGAAAAAGGCTGCAACAAACAGCCAGTTCCCAGGAACAAAAGCCCTCTCCCGCCTCCGCAAAGTCCTCAGCATGACGCTGGGGCTTTACAAGCAGACTTGGGCACGGTGGGGGCCCGTCTCAAGAAGTTCAGGGCGCAGTGGGCCCACTCGCAAGTGGACCCATGGATCCTTCAGGTGGTATCTCAGGGGTACAAATTGGAATTCGAGACGTCTCCCCCTCGCCGTTTTCTAAAGTCTGCTTTACCGACGTCTCCCTCAGACAGGGAGGCAGTATTGGAAGCCATTCACAAGCTGTATTCCCAGCAGGTGATAATCAAGGTACCCCTCCTACAACAGGGAAAGGGGTACTATTCCACACTATTTGTGGTACCGAAGCCGGACGGCTCGGTGAGACCAATTTTAAACCTAAAATCCTTGAACACTTACATACAAAGGTTCAAATTCAAGATGGAGTCACTCAGAGCAGTGATTGCAAACCTGGAAGAAGGGGACTATATGGTGTCTCTGGACATCAAAGATGCTTACCTACATGTCCCAATTTACCCTTCTCACCAAGGGTACCTCAGGTTTGTGGTACAGAACTGTCACTATCAGTTTCAGACGCTGCCGTTTGGATTGTCCACGGCACCCCGGGTCTTTACCAAGGTAATGGCCGAAATGATGATACTCCTTCGAAGGAAGGGAGTTTTAGTTATCCCTTACTTGGACGATCTCCTGATAAGGGCAAGATCCAGGGAACAGTTGGAAGTCGGAGTAGCATATCTCAGATAGTGCTGCGCCAGCACGGTTGGATTCTCAATATTCCAAAATCGCAGCTGATCCCGACGACACGACTTCTATTCCTAGGGATGATCCTGGACACAGTCCAGAAAAAGGTGTTTCTCCTGGAGGAGAAAGCCAGGGAGTTATCCGAACTAGTCAGAAATCTCCTAAAACCAGGCCAAGTCTCAGTGCATCAATGCACAAGGGTCCTGGGAAAGATGGTGGCTTCTTACGAAGCAATCCCATTCGGCAAATTCCACGCAAGAACCTTCCAGTGGGATCTGCTAGACAAATGGTCCGGGTCGCATCTTCAGATGCATCAGCGGATAATCTTGTCACCAAGGACAAGGGTGTCTCTCCTGTGGTGGTTGCAGAGTGCTCATCTTCTAGAGGGCCGCAGATTCGGCATTCAGGACTGGGTCCGGGTGACCACGGATGCCAGCCTGAGAGGCTGGGGAGCAGTCACACAGGGAAGAAATTTCCAGGGCTTGTGGTCAAGCCTGGAGACATCACTTCACATAAATATCCTGGAGCTAAGGGCCATCTACAATGCTCTAAGCCTAGCAAGACCTCTGCTTCAAGGTCAGCCGGTGCTGATCCAGTCAGACAACATCACGGCAGTCGCCCACGTAAACAGACAGGGCGGCACAAGAAGCAGGAGGGCAATGACAGAAGTTGCAAGGATTCTTCGCTGGGCGGAAAATCATGTGATAGCACTGTCAGCAGTGTTCATTCCGGGAGTGGACAACTGGGAAGCAGACTTCCTCAGCAGACACGACCTCCACCCGGGAGAGTGGGGACTTCACCCAGAAGTCTTCCACATGATTGTGAACCGTTGGGAAAAACCAAAGGTGGACATGATGGCGTCCCGCCTCAACAAAAAACTAGACAGGTATTGCGCCAGGTCAAGGGACCCTCAGGCAATAGCTGTGGACGCTCTGGTAACACCGTGGGTGTACCAGTCAGTGTATGTGTTCCCTCCTCTGCCTCTCATACCCAAGGTACTGAGAATCATAAGAAGGAGAGGAGTAAGGACTATACTCGTGGCTCCGGATTGGCCAAGAAGGACTTGGTACCCGGAACTTCAAGAGATGCTCACAGAGGACCCGTGGCCTCTACCTCTAAGAAGGGACCTGCTCCAGCAGGGACCCTGTCTGTTCCAAGACTTACCGCGGCTGCGTTTGACGGCATGGCGGTTGAACGCCGGATCCTGAAGGAAAAAGGCATTCCGGATGAAGTCATCCCTACCCTTATCAAAGCCAGGAAGGATGTAACCGTACAGCATTATCACCGTATTTGGCGTAAATATGTTGCGTGGTGCGAGGCCAGGAAGGCCCCTACAGAGGAATTTCAACTGGGTCGTTTCCTGCATTTCCTGCAAACAGGACTGTCTATGGGCCTAAAATTAGGGTCCATTAAGGTTCAAATTTCGGCCCTGTCGATTTTCTTCCAGAAAGAACTGGCTTCAGTTCCTGAAGTTCAGACGTTTGTCAAGGGGGTACTGCATATACAGCCTCCTTTTGTGCCTCCAGTGGCACCTTGGGATCTCAATGTAGTTTTGGGGTTCCTAAAATCACATTGGTTTGAACCACTCACCACTGTGGACTTAAAATATCTCACATGGAAAGTGGTAATGCTGTTGGCCCTGGCTTCAGCCAGGCGTGTCTCAGAATTGGCGGCTTTATCCTATAAAAGCCCTTACCTAATTTTTCATACGGACAGGGCAGAATTGAGGACTCGTCCTCAATTTCTCCCTAAGGTGGTTTCAGCGTTTCACTTGAACCAGCCTATTGTGGTACCTGCGGCTACTAGGGACTTGGAGGACTCCAAGTTGCTGGACGTAGTCAGGGCCCTGAAAATATATGTTTCCAGGACGGCTGGAGTCAGAAAATCTGACTCGCTGTTTATCCTGTATGCACCCAACAAGCTGGGTGCTCCTGCTTCTAAGCAGACTATTGCTTGTTGGATTTGTAGTACAATTCAGCTTGCACATTCTGTGGCAGGCCTGCCACAGCCAAAATCGGTAAAAGCCCATTCCACAAGGAAGGTGGGCTCATCTTGGGCGGCTGCCCGAGGGGTCTCGGCTTTACAACTTTGCCGAGCAGCTACTTGGTCAGGGGCAAACACGTTTGCTAAATTCTACAAATTTGATACCCTGGCTGAGGAGGACCTGGAGTTCTCTCATTCGGTGCTGCAGAGTCATCCGCACTCTCCCGCCCGTTTGGGAGCTTTGGTATAATCCCCATGGTCCTTACGGAGTTCCCAGCATCCACTAGGACGTCAGAGAAAATAAGAATTTACTTACCGATAATTCTATTTCTCGTAGTCCGTAGTGGATGCTGGGCGCCCATCCCAAGTGCGGATTGTCTGCAATACTTGTACATAGTTATTGTTACAAAAATCGGGTTATTATTGTTGTGAGCCATCTTTTCAGAGGCTCCTCTGTTATCATGCTGTTAACTGGGTTCAGATCACAGGTTGTACGGTGTGATTGGTGTGGCTGGTATGAGTCTTACCCGGGATTCAAAATCCTTCCTTATTGTGTACGCTCGTCCGGGCACAGTATCCTAACTGAGGTTTGGAGGAGGGTCATAGGGGGAGGAGCCAGTGCACACCAGGTAGTCCTAAAGCTTTACTTTTGTGCCCAGTCTCCTGCGGAGCCGCTATTCCCCATGGTCCTTACGGAGTTCCCAGCATCCACTACGGACTACGAGAAATAGAATTATCGGTAAGTAAATTCTTATTTTTGTGTACAATGGCCCTCATTCCGAGTAATTCGCTCGGTAATTTTCTTCGCATCGCAGCGATTTTCCGCTAATTGCGCATGCGCAATGTTTGCACTGCGACTACGCCAAGTAAATTTGCTATGCATTTAGGTATTTTACTCACGGCATTACGAGGTTTTTTCTTCGTTCTGGTGATCGTAATGTGATTGACAGGAAGTGGGTGTTTCTGGGCGGAAACTGGCCGTTTTATGGGTGTGTGTGAAAAAGCGCTGCCGTTTCTGGGAAAAACGCGGGAGTGTCTGAAGAAACGGGGGAGTGTCTGGGCGAACGCTGGGAGTGTTTGTGACGTCAAACCAGGAACGAAACTGACTGAACTGATCGCAGTTGCCGAGTAAGTGTGGAGCTACTCAGAAACTGCTAAGAAGTGTCTATTCGCAATTCTGCTAATCTTTCGTTAGCAATTTTACTATGCTAAGATTCACTCCCAGTAGGCGGCGGCTTAGCGTGTGCAAAGCTGCTAAAAGCAGCTTGCGAGCGAACAACTCGGAATGACCACCAATGAACGATCAGATAGCAAAGGAGTCACTATCTGTCAGTCAGTCAGTTTTTGGATATGGGAGACTCAACCTGCACAAATTACTTTTGTTTCTACAGTGGTCCAAATGTTTAATCTCCATTATTTTTACACTGCTTACATAAAAGTGTGAATTGCTAGAGTATGTTAAATGTTAAGTTACCATGAGCGTGGGAGAAAGGAGCCGTTTTAGCAAAAAATGTAGGTTGCAATAGCGCAGTGTTTATAATTGCTTCATTGCTACTGTGATGACCGGTTGAAGTTATGGGGAGACTGATCTTCCTCTGTTGCATGATACAGATTAAGCTCTAAAGGCATTATGCAAAATTGACTGTTGGTAGCAATGTAGCATAGTGTAGGTTTTCCTGAACCCTCCGTTTTCTTGTTTCTATTTCAAACTCTTAATACATAATCAGATCTATATAAATCCATGTATAATTTGAGATAGTAGCTAATGGTGTTGCTGTACACATATGCCTGCAATCGAAGGTGTGTGGGCACAGGCAAGGTAGTGGAAAGATTTAAAGTGAGCCTTATCTGCTTTTGTAGAAACTGTTTTTGAAGGGGGATGTGGGGTGGTTTGAGGAGCATTGTTGGGTCATGTGAAGTGGTCAAATGCTGGGACACGCCCCAAGAGTAATGAAAATAGGGGACGTGCCTGCAAGGCCACGCACCCCTTTCAGATGCTTTAGGTAAAATGCACCCTTTTAAATGAAAAAATGCCCTCCACTGTGATCAGCACTCCTGTCCTAAAAAAACAAATCCTAGAGTGAACACTACTTTCTCTGACGTCCTAGTGGATGCTGGGGACTCCGTAAGGACCATGGGGAATAGACGGCTCCGCAGGAGACTGGGCACATCTAAAGAAAGCTTTAGGACTATCTGGTGTGCACTGGCTCCTCCCCCTATGACCCTCCTCCAAGCCTCAGTTAGATTTCTGTGCCCGGCTGAGCTGGATGCACACTAGGGGCTCTCCTGAGCTCCTAGCAGAAAGTATAGTTTAGGTTTTTTATTTTCAGTGAGACCTGCTGGCAACAGGCTCACTGCAACGAGGGACTAAGGGGAGAAGAAGCGAACCTACCTAAGTGGTGGTAGCTTGGGCTTCTTAGGCTACTGGACACCATTAGCTCCAGAGGGATCGAACACAGGACCCGACCTCGTCGTCCGTTCCCGGAGCCGCGCCGCCGTCCCCCTTACAGAGCCAGAAACAAGAAAGTGGTCCGGAAAATCGGCGGCTGAAGACTTCTGTCTTCTCCAAGGTAGCGCACAGCACTGCAGCTGTGCGCCATTGCTCCTCATGCACACCACACACTGCGGTCACTGATGGGTGCAGGGCGCTGGGGGGGGGGCGCCCTGAGCAGCAATAATAACACCTTGGCTGGCAAAACTAACACCATATATAGCCCCAGAGGCTATATAGGTGTATATTAACCCCTGCCAGAAACGATAAAATAGCGGGAGAAAGCCCACCGAAAAAGGGGCGGAGCCATCTCCCTCAGCACACTGGCGCCATTTTCCCTCACAGCTCTGCTGGAGGGATCGCTCCCTGGCTCTCCCCTGCAGTCCTGCACTACAGAAAAGGATTAAAAAGAGAGGGGGGGCACAAATTAGGCGCAATATATATATATTATGCAGCTATAAGGGAAAACACTCTCTATAGGTGATATCCCTGTGATATATAGCGCTCTGGTGTGTGCTGGCATACTCTCCCTCTGTCTCCCCAAAGGGCTTTGTGGGGTCCTGTCCTCTGTCAGAGCATTCCCTGTGTGTGTGCTGTGTGTCGGTACTGCTGTGTCGACATGTATGATTAGGATAATGATGTGGAGGCGGAGCAAATGCCTGTGAATGGGATGTCACCCCCCTGCGGGGTCGACACCGGTGTGGATGGACTTATGGAAGGAATTACGTGACAGTGTCCACTCCTTACATAAAAGGTTTGACGACATAGGACAGCCGGCTGCTCAGCTTGTGCCTGTCCAAGCATCTCACATGTCATCAGGGGCTCTAAAACGCCCGCTACCTCAGATGGCAGACACAGATGTTGACACGGATACCGACTCCAGTGTCGACGACGATGAGACTAGTGTACCTTCCAATAGGGCCACCCGTTACATGATTGAGGCAATGAAAAATGTATTACACATTTCTGATAATACCCCAGATACCACAAAAAAGGGTATTATGTTGGTGACAGAAAACTACCAGTAGTTTTCCTGCATCTGAGAAATTGATATGAGGTGTGTGAGGAAGCGTGGACTTCCCCCGATAAGAAATTGATAATTTCTAAAGCAGCGTACCCTTTTCCGCCAGAGGATATGTCACGTTGGGAAATAACCCCTAGGGTAGATAAAGCGGTTACAAGCTTATTAAAAAAGGTGGCACTACCATCACGGATACGGCCGCCCTGAAGGACCTGCTGATAGAAAGCAGAAAACTACCCTTAAAGCTATATACACACACACGGGCATTATATTGAGACCTGCTATTGCCTCGGCATGGATGTGCAGTGCGGCAGCTGCGTGGTCAGATTCCCTGTCGGATAATATTTATACTATAGATAGGGACAATATTTTGCTGAAAATAGAGCATATAAAAGACGCTGTCTTATACATGCGTGATGCACAGAGGGATATTTGCCGACTGGCATCACTAATAAGCGCTATGTAAAACCATTGCCGCCAGACGGGGGTTATGGACTCGGCAATGGTCGGGCGATGCCGATTTAAAACGGCACATGGAAGTTTGCCCTAGAAGGGGGTGGAATTGTTTGGGGATGGTCTTTCAGACCTCGTTTCCACAGCTAAGGCTGGGAAATTAAAACTTTTGCCACAAGCTACCCCACAGCAAAAGTAAACACTGTATTATCAGGTACAGTCCCTTCGGCCCCAGAAAAGTAGAGAGCTAGAGGCTCATCTTTTCTGCCAAGAGGAAAAGGTAGAGGGAAAAAGCTGCAGCACACAGCTACTTCCCGTGAGCAGAAGTCCTCCCCTGCGTCCGGTAAGTCCACAGCAAGACGCTGGGGCTGCTCAGGCGGACCCGGGTACGGTGGGGGCCCGTCTCAGAAATTTCAGCGCACAGTGGGCTCTCCCTTGGTTCTTTAAACAGTATCTCAGAGGTACAGGCTGGAATTCGAGACGTTTCCCCCCCGCTGTTTCCTAAAATCTGCCTTACCGGCATCTCCCTCTGCCAGGGAGGCAGTGTTGGTGGCAATCCAAAAAACTGTATTCACAGCAAGTGATTATCAAGGTACCCCTCCTTCAACAGGAAAAGGGTTACTTTTCCACAATGTTTGTGGTACCGAAACCGGACGGTTCGGTGAGACCCATCTTAAATATAAAAAATCCTTGAACACATATAACAAAAGATTCAAGTGCAAGATGGAATCGCTCAGGGCGATTATTGTGAACCTGGACGAGGGGGATTACAGGGTCTCTCTGGACATCAAGGATACTTACCTGCATGTCCCCATTTACCCTCCTCACCAGGAGTACCTCAAGGTTGTGGTACAGGACTGTCTCTATCAGTTCCAGACGCTGCCGTTTGGATTATCCACGGCACCGAGGGTCTTTACCAGGGTAATGACCGAAATGATGATACTCCTTCGCAAGAAGGGAGTTTTAATTATCCCGTACTTGGACGTTCTCCTGATAAAGGCGAGGTCCAAGGAACAGTTGGTAAGGGGGTAGCACTTTCTCGGGAAGTGCTGCAACAGCAGGACTGGATTCTCAATTCCAAAGTCACAGCTGGTCCCGACGACACGTCTTCTGTTCCTGGGAATGATTCTGGAAACAGATCAGAAAAAAGTGTTTCTTCCAATGGATAAAGCCGAGGAGTTGTCATCTCTAGTCAGAAACCTCCTAAGACCGGGACAGGTGTCGGTACATCAATGCACAAGAGTCCTGGGAAAAAATGGTAGCTTCGTACGAAGCAATTCCATTCGGAAAGTTCCACGCAAGGATTTTCCAGTGGGACCTGTTGGACAAATGGTCCGGGTCCCATCTCCAGATACAGCAGCGGATAACCCAGTCGGCAAGAACCAGGGTGTCGCTGCGGTGGTGGCTGCAGAGGGCTCATCTACTAGAGGGCCGCAGATTCGGAATATAGGACTGGGTCCTGGTGACCACGGATGCCAGCCTTCGGGGCTGGGGTGCAGTCACACAGGGAATAAAATTCCAAGGACTATGGTCCAAACAGGAGTTTTTCACTTAACATACATTTTCTGGAGATAAGAGCCATTTACAAGGCCCTAAGCAAAACAAGGCCCCTGCTTCACCAGCCGTACTGTTCCAATCAGACAACATCACGGCGCTCGCCCATGTAAACAGGCAGGGCGGCACAAGAAGCAGGAGGGCAATGGCAGAAGCCACAAGGATTCCCCGTTGGGCGGAAAATCATGTGGTAGCACTGGCAGCAGTGTTCATTCCGGGAGTGGACAACTGGGAAGCAGACTTCCGCAGCAGACTCCACCCGGGAGAATAGGGACTTCATCCAGAAGTCTTCCAAATGCTAGTAAACCGTTGGGAAAGACCACAGGTGGACATGATGGCGTCCCGCCTCAATAAAAAAGATATTGCGCCAGGTCAAGGGAACCTCAGGCGATCGCTGTGGACGCTCTAGTGACACCGCGGGTGTACCAGTCGGTTTATGTGTTCCCTCCTCTCCCTCTCATGCCCAAGGTACTGAGGATAATAAGAAAAAGAGGAGTAAGAACTATACTCATTGTTTCGGATTGGAACTTCAAGAGATGATCTCAGAGGACCCATGGCCTCTGCCACTCAGACAGGATCTGCTGCAGCAGGGGCCCTGTCTGTTCAAAGACTTACCGCGGCTGCGTTGACGGCATGGCAGTTGAACACCGGATCCTGAGTGAAAAAGGCATTCCGGAGGTAGTCATTCTTATCCTGATCAAAGCCAGGAAGGATGTCAGCCTGAAGTTCAGACGTAAGGGAGTGCTGCATATTCAGCCCCTTCTTGGTGCCCCAGTGGCACCTTGGGATCTCAATGTGGTTTTGGAGTTCCTGGAATCACATTGGTTTGAGCCACTTAAAACCGTGGATTGAAATATCTCACATGAAAAGTGGTCATGTGTTGGCTCTGGCTTCGGCCAGGCATGTGTCAGAATTGCCGGCTTTGTCATAAAAAAGCCCTTACCTGACTTTCCATATGGATAGGGCAGAGTTGAGGACTCGTCCTCACTTTCTCCCGAAGGTGGTATCAGATTTTCACTTGTACCAACCTATTATTGGTGCCTGCGGCTACTAGGGACCTGGAGGATTCCAAGTTACTGGACGTAGTCAGGGCCCTGAAAAATTATATTTCCAGGACGGCTGGAGTCAGAAGAACTGACTCGCTGTTTATCCTAGATGCACCCAACAAGCTGGGTGCTCCTGCTTCTAAGCAGACTATAGCGCGCTGGATTTGTAGCACTATTCAGCTTGCGCATTCTGCGGTGGGACTACCGCAGCCTAAATCTCTAAAAGCCCATTCCACAAGGAAGGTGGGCTCATCTTGGGCGGCTGCCCGAGGGGTCTCGGCTTTACGACTTGGCCGAGCTGCTACTTGGTCAGGGGCAAACACGTTTGCAACATTTTTATAAATTTGATACCCTGGCTGAGGAGGACCTGGAGTTCTCTCATTCGGTGCTGCAGAGTCATCCGCACTCTCCCGCCCGTTTGGGAGCTTTGGTATAATCCCCATGGTCCTTACGGAGTCCCCAGCATCCACTAGGACGTCAGAGAAAATAAGATTTTACTCACCGGTAAATCTATTTCTCGTAGTCCGTAGTGGATGCTGGGCGCCCATCCCAAGTGCGGATTGTCTGCAATACTTGTAAATAGTTATTGTTACACAAATCGGGTTGTTATTGCGAACCATCTATTCAGAGGTTCCATTGTTATCATACTGTTAACCGGGGTTCCTATCACGAGTTATATGGTGTGATTGGTGTGGCTGGTATGAGTCTTACCCGGGATTCAAAATCCTTCCTTATTGTGTCAGCTCTTCCGGGCACAGTGTCCTAACTGAGGCTTGGAGGAGGGTCATAGGGGGAGGAGCCAGTGCACACCAGATAGTCCTAAAGCTTTCTTTAGATGTGCCCAGTCTCCTGCGGAGCCGTCTATTCCCCATGGTCCTTACGGAGTCCCCAGCATCCACTACGGACTACGAGAAATAGATTTACCGGTGAGTAAAATCTTATTTTTAATAGTTGAAGAGACTATGGGGTAGATTCACTAAACTTTGGTGATCAGCGACTTTGACCAATGAATTTCAAAGGGCAATAATAATTAATGCTAATCAGGCTTGTTTAATATTATAATGGTGTAATGGTTAGCATTATACCTAACCGTACTGAAGTTTTGTTTTCGATCTTGCATGTGTATCTACCCACAATCCAAAAATATGTTGGTAGTTTAATTGACCGTCGACAAGAAAACAAGACTTTATGTCCTGCTCTCCACAACACTACTTTCAGATACTACTATAATACTGCATAACTACCTCCTTAGGTGACATAGTTGTTTCTGACCATGCCCCAGTATCATTATCTACTCTGCATGTTTACGCCCCTCCTTTTGGCACTTTTCCTATCTTTTTCATTCTGAGCAATCCCAAAAGTTCCTAAACCTCAAATGTATAGAATTTTTTTGGACGACAACCTAGAGCATTGGTACAACCATGTCTTGTTTTGGGAAACTTCCAAAGTGTTTGTGAGGGAACATATTGGGGCCGATTCAATAGTTTTGGATGTCTTGTTTCCCCCCCCCCATCTAAACGGGACTGTTAAGATGCCAAAACAAATGTCACAATTCAATTGTTTGGGCGTGCATGCCCCGAGGGTGGTGAGCTAAATTGCGGAAAAAACTGAAAAAAAAGGAAGGTTCACCTATTTGGCGCAAAGCTGCCCGTACACTAACAAATGTCAAAAATAAATGTCACCACATTTATGAATAGAACAATAACTGGAGAATCAACACTTGTCTATGTACAGGGCGCTACATAAGAAAAGATGCATTAATAATAGACACGCAGTAATTAATAGACTGTTATAATGATACATCCCTTGTGATCTTAAAGTCAGTGAAGGAAAGTCCTTAATCGTCAATTTGATAGAAGGTTCAATGATCGTTTCTCAAGCTCAAAGTGGTCCAGAAAAGTTAGGTTTTGTGACACCCAATATGTTGGCTTACGCCAGTGCCAGAGTCTGAAGTAATGTAACAATCTCATAATTTGAAATCCATCCCCAAAAACAATGGGTGTCCAGGCACAGGTCACTGGATTTCAATAGTAGGTTTCTCACAGAGGGGTCAATTAAATTCACTGACGGTTGAATAGCGCCGGGAATTAGCTCCCGGTACTATTCAATTCAGCTCAAGTTAAGTTGGCGAATGCCCGTTCTCCCGGACTTAACAGGTTGTTTTGTTGGGAGAACGAGCATTCTCCGACTTAACTCCCCGCCGCGATGCTGATTCCCGACAGAATCAGCCTCGCGCCGGCTGCGCGGCAGCAGTTTTGACGGATTTCCCCTCTCATCCCCCGGGGGTCAGAGAAGAATTCCCAACAATTAGTGTCACTTGGTGCTGTATTGAATAGCGCCGGGAGCGAATTCCCGGTGCTATTCAACTGTCGGTGAATTGAATCGACCCCATAGACTCCATAATCTCTCCTTTTCTTCAAGCAGTGTCAGATTAAATTGCGCAAAAAGTAACCTGTGTAGCTGCTTTACGCTGCTAATCTTGACCTCTATGAGCGCGATCAGTGCAAAAGAGACACAATTGAATATTGCCCACGCGATCTCCTGTTACTTAAGATGGGACATTGGGCGTGATAATCTAATATCGCCGTTTGAATCTCATAAACTACGGGATAGTTTTCTAGTAGCCCAAACTCAAATGAAATTGGATTAGATTTAACATAAATATTTTCAGTGTGGTAACCAAACAGTTACCTTACTAGCGAATATAACAATGTTTTAAACGACTGTACCATGTAACACTATATACCCTTAGAAATACTGACTTCTCTGCTTTGCTTACTAAAACCTCAGACTCTGCTAGGATAGTTCAAGAATATTTTCTTATCTATGCAGCTGTAGCACATGACCCTGTCTTAATGACTAATTTGCTGGGATAAGGTGGCCCTCCTGTGTATTACCCCTTTTCATTGGGAGACATTAGCAGAGGCAATAACAGAAGAGGAAATTGCTGGTGCCAGATGGACTATGCACTTCATTAAATCAGGGCCTTATGGTTACTCAGTAGAATATTACAAACTCTTAAAGCATGGTATGGTGCCTGCACTCCATGCTCTCTTTCGTAGTTTAAAATGGAAACACCCTACTTCTCTAATTTTAACCAAGCATTTACCTCTTTCCAAAACCAAATAAGATCTGACCCTCCTCTTACCATCCTGTTACCATGCAAAATATTGGCATACCGGCTACAGGTCTTTCTTATTTAACTGACGATTTTTCCCTTCAAAAGCGTTAACAACATTGTTTTTTAAAATGTATTTTATTTAATAAAGTTGAAAAAGTATTTTTTTTAAATATTTAAACATTATATTATGCACATCTGCAGAACGGATCTCCTCGTAAAAAACGGGGGGACAGGGTGGGACGACGCAGTTGCATGAAATCTGACCATGCCAGTTAAGTGGTTAAGGACCAAAAATTGGGCTTTGCTAGAGGTAGGCATTCTGTAAAAGTCATTTGAACGGCTTTTGCGGCGGTGTTGGCAATTGCTTTTAACCTAACTCCTTGTGCATGCTTTTAAGCCTTGATTTTTTTACAGGCTTCTGCCAAACCTGGTTGGCGTTGGCTGACCCCTACTGGACACTGAGCAGACCACTGCATCGGTAGCTGGCAGAAGGCAGAGCTTGCAGATGCTGGGCTCATTTCAGGAAAGCCGGAGTATGGGACTGCATTTGTTGCATTCCTGGTAGTCGCAAGGTGAAGGGAGTTGTCTTGAGGCAAGATGTTTGCTCAAATGTTCTTAAAAAAAAAGACCCTTCCCTTTTGCAAGGGTATACTGCATACAAGATTTTTACATCAGAATCAGCTTTATTGGCCAGGTATACTTGCGTTTACTAGGAATTTGTCTTCGGTTTGCTATACAACAGCCAAGTAGGTAACAGGTAAGCAGGTGGTGGGCAAGTAAAGTCACACAGATAGGTATACCGTAGGGACACAAGTTAGTTACATGTACGTCTAGTCAGTCAATGTTCAGGAGTTCAGCAGGCGGACCGCTTGGGGAAAGAAACTTTTGAGGCTTCTGGTGGACCTGGCGGGGACAGCCCTGTAACGCCTGCCTGAAGGAAGCAAGTTAAACATGCTGTGGCCGGGGTGTAGCTGGTCATTTACTATCTTCATTGCCCGCTTTTTAGCTCTGGACAGGTACAGGTCCTGGACTGAGGGAAGGTCGGCCCCGATGATCTTCTCTGCGGTTCTGACCACCTTTTGGAGCCTGCATCTGTCCATCGCGCTGGCGGAGCTGTACCATACGAGTATCGAGGAGCACAGTACCGACTCCACAATCGTGGAGTAGAGGAGGAGCAGAAGCTTCTGTGGGATGTTGAACTTCCTTAGCTGCCTGAGGAAGAACAACCTCTGCTGCGCTTTCCCAACAGTGGCGTCGGCGTTGGACCCCCATTTAAGGTCCCGGGAGATTGTGGTCCCTAGAAACTTGAAGGAGTCCACTAGCGATACCACACTGTCAGCAGCTCCACACTTTAAGATGTCACAGAAGAGGTACACATTCTGAGGCTCACAGGCCTCCTTTTATCCACCTCTAACACGCAATACCACAGGGGGTCGTACCCAATCAAATGAAGTGCATGTGCCGTGTATACCTTGTGCACAGGCACATTTTACATTGTCCCCTATAGACAGTGGGGAGTGGTCACTCCTCTGTTCCTAGGACCACCTGGTCTCAGTTTTTATGATGCTAATTTGCACATACTCCATAATGACATGAAGAGTGATCAGATGAATTGCAATTAATTGCAAAGTGCCTCTTTGCCATGACAATGACCTTAATTCCAAAAACATTTCCACTACAGTGATTCTCTTGTTAACACAGGTGAGATTGTTGACAAGGACAAGGCTGGAGATCACTCTGTCATTCTGATTGACTTAGAATAACAGACTGGAAGCTATAAAAGGAGGTGGTGCTTGAAATCATTGTTCTTACTCTGTTAACCAAGGAAACACGTGCAGTCATCAATGCTTTGCACAAAAAAGGCTTCACAGGCAATAATATTGCTGCTAGCAAGATTGCACCTAAATCAACCATTTATCGGATCATCAAGAACTTAAAGGAGAGCGGTTCAATAGTGGTGAAGAAGGCTTCAGGGCACCCAAGAACGTCTGGCAAGCGCCAGGACCATCTCCTAAAGTTGATTCCTCTGCTGGAACGGGGAACCACCAGTGCAGAGCTTACTCAGGAATGACAGCAGGCAGATGTGAGTGCATCTGCACGCACAGTGAGGCGAAATTGGGGTGTATAAAGATGGCGCAGCAGCACAAGGATTAACCACGTGGATCGGGGGATCTCCGCCCACAATGTGTATTTGTCATGCTTCAATAAAGAAAACCTTGCTTAAAACTTAGGAATTCAATTGTAGTCACTGCCGGGCGCCCGATGGAGCAATTCAATTGTTCCATTTGGACGTAAACAGTGGTAGCGCCAGCATTTCTTCTCTCTGCCTCCTGAGGTGGCGAGCAGAAATGTGCTGAAAGTGGCACTTTTCATGTTGCAAAAAAATGGAATGAAAAATGGAACTGCGCTGTGATGTGACAGCTGCTCTGATAATAAACTGATGAATTAAAAGGAAATGCAGAGCGCTAATGTGGTGTATAGTGAACACATTACCTGTGAAAAAAGAAGGGGGTTAAAACAATTTATTAATGTTTAAGCTCCTTAGTGCCGCCTCCGTCCTCTGTTCTTCGTGCTGGGGAGCGCTTTTTGCTATGCTGAGCCTCCCTCAGTGTCCGCTTGCTGGTATGCACGCACCAACGCGTTTTTGGCCGTAACCCTTTGTCAAGGATGTTTTTTAAATAAACACCGACACCGGGGCCCGAAGCACCATCCTTGACAAAGGGCTACGGCCAGAAACGCGTTGGAGCGTGCATACCAGCAAGAGGACATTTATTTATTTATTATAGCAGTTTCTTATATAGCGCATCATATTCCGTTGCGCTTTACAATTAGAACAACAGTTATAGAACAGAACAGGGCAAAGACAGACAGACATAGCGGTAGGAAGGCCCTGCTCGCAAGCTTACAATCTATAGGGAAATAGGTATTGATACACAAGGATAGATGCAACCTGTTACATAATGTTTCCCCAGATTGCTAGGTTCTTAGTGGGTTGTATGATATGATCACCCAGCAATGTTGGAAGACAAAATGTGAGGTTATGGGGACTGTGCAGAGGGAATGTAACTGGATAGGGAAGCATTGAAGGTTATGTGTGTGGGTCAGGAATTTGGTAGGCTTGTCTGAAGAGATGAGTTTTCAGGGAACGTTTAAAGGTTTGGAGACTAGTGGAGAGTCTTATTGTGCGTGGGAGGGCATTCCACAGAGTGGGTGAAGCCCGGGTAAAGTCCTGTAATTTTGAGTGGGAACAGGTAATACATCTGGATGAGAGACGCAGATCTTGTGCAGAGCGGAGGGGTCTGGTAGGGAGATATTTTGAGATGAGTGAGGAGATGTATGATGGTGCAGTTTGGTTAATAGCCTTGTATGTAAGTAAAAGTATTTTATATTTGACACTAGAATACCGGTAACCAATGGAGGGACTGACAGAGCGGATCAGCAGACGAAGAACGTCTGGCGAGGAAGATTAGCCTCGCAGCTGCATTTAAAATGGATTGAAGTGGTGAGAGCCTATGTTTGGGAAGACCAGTACGGAGACTATTACAATAATCAATGCGGGAGATGATGAGTGCATGGATCAGAGTTTTTGCAGTGTCTTGTGTAAGATAAGGGCGTATTTTGAATATGTTTTTAAGGTGCATGTAACATGATTTAGAGACAGATTGAATGTGTGGAACAAACGACAGTTCAGAGTCAAGGATGACACCTAGGCAGCGAGCTTGTGGGGTAGGGTGGATAGTTGCATTGTCAACAGTTATGGCAATATCAGGTTGGTAACCTGACCATTGAGGGAGGCTCAGGATAGCAAGAAGCGGTCCCCAGGATGGAGGCGGCTAGTCGAAGCTCTGCACGGAGGAAGGTCAGCAGAGTTAGTGAGCGGACCCGCTTCGGCCGTGGCTCAGTTCAATCAAACACCCGGCACAGCCTCAGAGACCACGGACACTCTTAGTGCAAGTCCTTCATCTTTTCAAGGAGCTAAAAAATTAATAAATTGTGTGTGTGTGTATGTATGTCTGTGTCATGTCATAGGGAATATATATTGTAAATTCATCTGAGGCAGGGACTGCTATGAATGACTGAAATATTCTCTGTAAAGCACTTTGGAATATGGGTATACTATATAAATAACTACTATTGCCCTTTAAAATCCATTGGTCTAAGCCACTGCATCATAGGCTTCTTTGAAAAAACCTAATGTTTACTCTCTATACCAGCCACATGCTACATTTTGTAAGCCTGTGTGCTCTAAAATGACCAAATAGACCCTTATCAAGGATTTTGTTAAATGGTGGCAGGAAACAAACTGATTCTTCCTGACCCTGCACAGTCTTGGTTATTCTGCTTATCTCGAATGTCTCCACATCTTATATGTTTACAAATATGATGTTAGTTTTTTTAATATAGGGGTCAAATCAATTAGGTGCGGCTAAATTGCGCCCATGATTAAGTGCGACTATATGCCGCACTTATGGTGCTACGTGACTCATGGGGGGTGATTTAATTGTTTCTCCCTGCATGCGGCACTAGATGGAGCCCAATGGAGCAATTAAATTGATGCTCCGTTCGGGTGTGATGAGTCTCTGGGAGGCACATTTCAGTTCACAACCCCTCATGCTGATGAACTGAAAATGTGTGAAAAGTGACCCGTTTAGGGCACCCAAGCTGCACTTTTGGCATTGCGCCCAGCACTTTGATCGGGTTTAGCTGTTCTACATGGCTAAACCTGGCCTGTCTGGACACTATAAAAAAAACAAAAGCAATTGATTGAGATCGGGCGCGATAGACAGTTGAATCACCTCCATGAACTTTTGTTCACAGTGCCATAGGCTGCATACAAAAATCCATGAGTCCTAGCCTCAGTTGCTATGGCAACTTTCCCCCCTCATTTCTAATTGAGTTGACCCCATAAAATGCTTTAGGGTTGGTGTTTCTTAAAAAATAAAAATACGATGCTGTCTTTTATAAAGCGTGTATTTTTGTTGCCATAGACTCTGTGTAATCAGATCTCTGCCAACCGTGAACATTTTTGCATCTCTGTGGTTATATTGTCTGGCTTGGCCAGTTTATTCCTGAGTGCCACAGAACAAGTATTTCAACAGAACGCTTGCTGCAGTTTCAGAGACTAATTAAGAGTACCTAATGATTTACCCTGACTCCTAGGGTGCAATTCACTTGTTTTACTGTGCCCCTTATCTGTGCCTGATGGAGCAATTCAGTTGATCCGACTGGGCGCCCATTAGCTGCGGGAGACACTTTTTTTTTCTTTTGCTTTCTCCTGAGGTCTCTAAAACAAATGTACAAAAAGACCATGGTTTGGGTACCCAAACTTTAGATGGTTTTAGCCGCTATATGCGGCTAAACCCGGTGCTTTTGCTCTCATGTAAAGTGGTTGTCGCCTGATTGGAGCAACAACAGAATTGCTACGACGAATGCACATTTTAACAGGATTTCTCTGACTCCTGAACTCTTCATTCATTTCTCCACTTAAGATTTAGTGTTTCACCCTTTTAGAGTGCCCACCAAACACATGCATGCCTGAGAACCATTCATACCTATGCAATATGCTTTTATGCAACAATTACATGAGTTAATGGGGAAAAAACGGGTGTGTAACTTATATATGATAAAGATGCAGATGCATGATTGTGAATAGATAATAAAGTAAGGCTGAGATCCCTGAGTGTGTACATCTTCTGTGACATCTTGAAGTGAGGAACTGCTGTAAACATCTTGTATGCTGTGTCCCCTTGAAAAAGGCAGGGGTCTTTTTTTTTTTAAAGACTTATGAAAAAAATAAACATCTTGCCTTAAGACGACTGCCTTCCTCTTGCGACTACCAGGAATGTGACAAATGCAGTACTGTTCTCCGCTTGTACTAGGCTGAGGTGCCGGTGGTAGCAGCCTGAGCAGTAAAGCCTTTCAAGTGCTGGTGGTAGGACCTGGTGTTTGCAGCAACTTACCCACCCACTGCGCAGTGGGTGGAGTCAGTGATAGTTGGTGGTTACTGACGGTAAGAGGAAATCCCCTCGTGTGACCCAATCCCAATCTATGATTGCTTGGTGTGGTCACAGGAAGGTATTGGGGGAACCCTCTCCCAGTTAATATTGCAATGTATAGTGCCTAGGCTACAGCGGGCTCCCACCATCTTCAGATGGCAGTAGCTGCGTGGGCCAATCTCCAGAATGCTTTGCCTTCTGGAAGCTGATAACTCTGGCTTCATCGCATCCCCCATAGAAACCTATGGGGGTTGCGGCTGCCAGCAGGAATTTGCAGCAGGTATCGGAAATATCTGCTGCAGTCCCTCTGTGATACATTCAGAAGTTGCAGAATATTTGCTGTTAACCCCCGATAATGTGTGTTTTGGGGGATTAAGCCCCGTAGACACTGGCCAGTTCGTGGGGTCCCCATTACATGTACAGTACATTAATGTATTATATTTAGACAAGATCACAATGTGCTGAATTATTATATATGTTTAGTGTTCTCTATGATTTTAATTTTGAAGGGCAACATTTTATAAGTTATTTATCGCTCTAGCTAATGTAGCTGTAGTGAAACATCTCGTGTAACATTTTGCCCTTTAAATTTAAAATATTCCCTTCTTACTGATTATGTTCAGCGTGCTAGAATGAATACTATGTTGCATTATATTATACTGCATTCCCATAACTACTGTGTATTTATGCACTCGGGGGAATTCAGTTGTTTAATTGCGCCCGATCTCCCATCTTAAGTGACGGGAGATTGCGTGGCAATATTAAATTTCCCCCCGTTATCGCACTGATTGCACCCATATAAGTCTAAGTCATTTGAATAGCTGCCGGCGGTCACTTGTGAGTGTGGGGACTCGCGATAACATTTGAATCAGTATTTACTATTTATTTATAAAAGGGCCTAGACAATGCAGTCTACTGGTTAGCCCAGCCTCTGTGGTGGCTGGCACCACCCCCTCTGGTAGGTGATCACACCCCTTAAACATGAACTCCACCCACTACATTTCCGTGGTGCCCTTCATGTGCCATACTCTGTGCCCTATAGACTGGCATGGAATTTTTTCCAGCATAGATACATGGCTGCAGGTTTATGTTCTAAAACACAAGGATGTTGTCAGGGAACAGCTCTGAATGTTCTGTAAGCATATTGTGCAAATTACTGCATAAGAAGTAACAGGATGCTTGCTCAGAGAATGTTATAATGAATCCCAGTCCACACTACCAGACAGGAGCTTCTGTTATAGTCACTTTATTTACAGCACTGCACATAATCAGTCTTTGTAGTATAAGTTGGAGCAAGAAAGCCAGAGTCCCATTGCTGTGATCAGCGCAAACCTTGCTCTTAAATACAGCGTTAATAAATACAGGTTAAGTATCCCTTATCCAAAATGCTTGGGACCAGAGGTATTTTGGATATGGAATTTTTCCGTATTTTGGAATAATTGCATACCATAATGAGATATCATGGTGATGGGACCCAAGTCTAAGCACAGAATGTATTTATGTTTCATATACACCTTATACACACAGCCTGAAGGTCATTTTAGCCAATATTTTTATAACTTTGTGCATTAAACAAAGTGTGTGTACATTCACACAATTCATTTGTTTCTTATACACCTTATACACACAGCCTGAAGGTCATTTAATACAATATTTTTAATAACTTTGTGTATTAAACAAGGTTTGTGTACATTGAGCCATCAAAAAACAAAAGTTTCACTATCTCACTCTCACTCCAAAAAGTCCGTATTTCGGAATATTCCGTATTTCGGATATTTGGATATGGGATACTCAACCTGTATACACAGATGGGAATTTCCTGTCTCCAGTAGGGAAAAAAGTGTTAACCAAAAATTAGTATGTGTTAATTCATCTGCACCCCATGAGAACATTTACATGTAACTTACGGGGGTAATTCCAAGTTGATCGCAGCAGGATTTTTTTTAGCAGTTGGGCAAAACCATGTGCACTGCAGGGGAGGCAGATATAACATGTGCAGAGAGAGTTAGATTTGGGTGTGGTGTGTTCAATCTGCAATCTAATTTGCAGTGTAAAAATAAAGCCGCCAGTATTTACCCTGCACAGAAACAAAATAACCCACCCAAATCTAACTCTCTCTGCACATGTTATGTCTGCCTTCCCTGCAGTGCACATGGTTTTGCCCAACTGCTAAAAAAAATCCTGCTGCGATCAACTTGGAATTACCCCCTTACAACCCAAACCTGCACCCTGGAATTTCTGCACTGTAAAAAGCAGATTTTTTTTTTGGCTCCTGATGGTTCCTACTGTCTAATGTCAAACGAAGGGATCACTTGTGGACCATATGGACCTTTTTATAGTAGGGTTGGAAGATGACGGCAAATGGAGGCTGATGGCAGTGATACTGGCATGTCTGGTGAAGCTGCAGACTGTTAGGCATGATCAGGCGTTGTGCTTGTTTTTCACACACACTTGTCAATTTCACCTCATGCTTTGCAAGCATAATGGTTCAGAGATTTTCTCAGTGTCAAAATGAAGTTCAGGAGTGGATTGCTATGGTATATACATAAATGACAATGACATGGATAAGCCATGCGCAGGATTACTTGTGTGGTGGTAAATATAGCTTGTTCCTCTCCCTGCCACTTCAAGGTGTGTTTTGGAATCTTGGTGTTTTGGGCTGACAATGCTTAAATAACTATTCCAGCAATCTGTAACCTGTGTTACAATTGCATATTTCTAACCACTAGTCCTCTTCATTCAATGGACCATTATTATGGTTTGGGAACAAATATATCAACCACAATGAAGTCAGTGCAGTTCTTATTGGCTGCTCTCAAAAAAAGCGTCTTCGAAAATGTATATTTATGAAATTGGTTGGAGGGCACATTTTTAAATCGCATCCAAGTACATAGAAACCCTGAATATGTGTGTTGATGTCATGTTTCAGATGGTTCGTCTACTTCCACAAAATTCTTTTTTTATATTAAAAACTGTCCATAAACATCTTTAAAAAAAATCTCTAAGCATGAAAGCTGTCCAGAAAGCACATTGCATTAAATACATCTTTACAGGGGATACATATGGCTTGTTGACAGTAATTCTGTCAACAGTCAATGGCCGAGATTCAAAACTTATCCCGCCGGTAGTCACTGTGTGGCACCCAAACGGAGATATTCAATTGTAGTGCTGTCCGTGCAGGATGGCTGCCGGCATCTGCCTTTCAGCTTGCACACCCCTGGGGTGGTGAGCTGAAATGTAAAAAGAGTGCACTTGTCGTGATCGCGTCTAGCACTTTGTGCGCTTTATGCAGCTAAACCCAACCTTTATTGGCTCGATAATGGGTCTCAATTGAATATCGCCCCCTGCGATCTCCTGTCACTTTAGACGGGAGATCAGGCGTGATAAGCAATTGAATTTCCGAATTCCGCACACTGGGTGAGATTCAAATGATATATCACGCCCAATTTCCTTTCTAAAATGATCTCCGTTATCGCGCATATTGCGCTTTATAGTAATCAGGTTTAGCTATGTAAAGGGTTGGGTGCCTCGCTACTCTGGGGGTAGCGAGCTGAAATAATGATACAATATCCCTGAGGGCAGAAACAGAACAGGTGTGGAAAGGGGTGAAAATAATTGAATCCCGCCCAATATATCAACAACATAATGTTGACACAATTGTACTGTTACTTAAAAGCATTTTAGCCGTGCTGACATAACTTTGTAACATCGTGTATAGGGGACGATTCAAATGTTTTGCATGACAGCTGCTGGAAGTCTATACGAATAGGTTCCCGATGGTGCAGTTCAATTATTTGTCCGTTCTGGTGCCCATTAGTATTGATGTGCCTAAAAGCGCGGGTTATTGCTAAACCCATGTAAAGCAGTGGCTTGGGTGACCAAACCGCGTAATTTGCACAGATTTCTTTTTGCATCTCAGGAGACTGCGAGAGAAATGTCTTCCCTAGCGGCAGTGGTTGCTTTCCATTGTAAATTGCTTCAGGTTGTAATATAGCTGATGAGCAGGGCCCTTTTGACTCTGTCATTATCCAGTGTTTTATTGCGGTTTTGTTTCCAGTTGTAGAGTGCAATGGAGTATACTGGCGCAAAACAAATATATGTTAATTAATTTCCATTGGGGTCAATTCTATTCGGCAACTAAAGAATAGCGCCGGGAATTAGCTCCCGACGCTATTCAATTCAGCTAAAGTTAAGTCGGCGATGTCCCGTTCTCGCCGACTTAACAGGTAGTTTTGTCGGGAGAACGGGCATTCTCCGACTTAACTACCCGGCGCAAGGCTGATTCCCGACAGAATCAGCCTCGCGCCGGCCGCGAGGCAGCACTTTTGTCGGGTTTATTCTCTCATTCCCCGGGGATGAGAGAAGAATTCCCGACAATTGCGGGCAACTAGTAGCAGAATTGAATAGCGTCGGGAGCTAATTCCCGGTGCTATTCTTTAGTTGCCAAATAGAATTGACCCCATTGTGTAGGAAAACTTGGCAAAAAGTATAGTAGCATGTTTATGTTGAAATTAGTAATTTGGCAGTATTACAGAAGGGTTCACTACGATATGCCGGCGGCCAGGCTCCCAGCGACCAGCATACCGGCGCCGGGAGCCCGGGAGCTTACCGACAGTGTGGCGAGCGCAAATGAGCCCCTTGCGGGCGCGCCACGCTACGGGCACGGTGGCGCGCCACGTGCCACAAGGGAGAATAAGTGTCGGTATACCTGCTGTCGGGATCCCGGCGCCGGTATACTGTGCGCCGGGATCCCGTCAGTCGGCATACTGAAGACCACCCTTACAGAACGGAGTATAGCTGATACCTGGGTGATGATTAATTTTGTTTCTGCGTTCCTGATCACGCCTTATCCATTGTCTGAACAGACAGGGTGATAATCAGATTGGGTTTACCCCGTAAAGCAAATAAACCCTCTAAAGTCGTGGTTTGCTCATCCCAAACCAGGATTTTCACTGATTTCTGCCTGATGGCAGCTATTCATTTGTTGCTGCAATAACATGATTACTGTTCACTGTTTTCTGATGTGGTGGACAAAACTTGTCAAAGTCCTTGTTTTGGGCGCACTAACTTTCATTGTATAACCTTGGAGTGCCCTCATCCAGTATATGGGAGAACCCAGCTAATAAGGGCTACTGTGCTCTATGAAGGCTATTCAGTTGTTTGTGTGCCTGATTGCGCCTGTCTGGACAGCGGATAAGGTATAAAGAAACAATTGAATCGCTTCCATGAAGCACAGCAGATATGAGCTGGGTTCTCTCATATACTGGATGATGGCTCTCCATGTTTGTACAATGAATATTTGGTCATGTAAAAGTTTATTTTCACTGCACAGATGATGGAAGTAATCATTAACTACATTCCTGACCTGGAAACAAACTTTTTCCACATGTACAGTAGCAGAAACCGTTTCTTGGTCTGTGCTAATGATCAGTGTATAAATGTGAGTGACACACTCAGCTGTTTGTGGAAAGTGAGTGACACATCTGCGTCTCATTAGTGTCCGTAGCGGCTGTGTATTTGGAGGTGACTTTACATGCTTCTATTTTCAGTCTCCAGGAGGAGACGGGCACATGTGCTAGTAGTGGCTGAGTTTTAAGACCCATCTGCACATTCAGCACATGAAATGGATATTGATAGAGAAAAAGGGAGTCTGGAGTCTCTCTCTCTCTCTCTCTCTCTCTCTCTCTCTCTCTCTCTCTTCACCTTTTTATTTTATCTCCTGTAAGAGCCTACTTTCTCCAGATTGCTGCTGACAAGTGATCTCTCTGCCTGCCATGAATATTTTATCACGTAAAGCTCATGCTATTGTTTCTTTCTTGCTAACGCACTTGTATATTTATGATTTTCAAATGTTTTAATAGCACTTGATTCCAAGAGCTAACCTTTTTTTATGCCACACACTCATTTGTCTCTACACCATGTTTTCTCTTGCGTCCTAGAGAATGCTGGGGTCCACATTAGTACCATGGGGTATAGATGGGTCCCTTGGGGAGCCATGGGCACTTTAAGAGTTTAATAGTGTGGGCTGGCTCCTCCCTCTATGCCCCTCCTACCAGACTCAGTTTAGAAAATGTGCTCGGTGGAGCCGGTCACAGCTAGGGGAGCTCCTAGGAGTTCTTTTAGTTTCATTGTTTTTTTTTTTTAAAGAGTTAGGTACAGGGAGGCTGCTAGCAACAGCCTCCCTGCTTTGTGGGACTTGGAGGGGGAGTAGGATCCAACCCTTGAGGTTAATGGCCCCTATCTCCGCTGACAGGACACTGAGCTCCTGAGGGTGATGATCGCAAGCCCCCGAGGCGACCGCTCACTCCTGCAGCACTGCCGCCACCCCCTAACAGAGCAAGAAGATGGAGTGATGAGTATGACACCGGCGAGAATGGCGGCCTAAGGGTCGGAGCGCAGCGCTGACAGGCTGCGCTCTGGAGGGCTCAGCGGTACCATAGTGTGCGGCGCTGTGAGGGCTGCCCTGTGCCAGCGCAATACCCCAACACTGGTCAAACTAGACTAACAAGGGCTAATCCCACTGTTAGCTGCAGCAAACCTCAGGCCAGTATAAACTAATTAGTGCGGGAAGATGCGCCATTACGGGGGTCGGGACTTCTCCTCAGAGCGGATGCAGCATTCACCAGCGCCATTTTCTCCCTGCAGATCACAGCTACAGAGATGCTGACAGGGAGCGCTGTTCATCCACATAACTACAGCTATCCTGTGCAGTACCAGGGGGGTTATAGAAGAGGGGGAGAGTGTTATTTACTGTTTAATCTATTAAGGTTACTCAGTCAGCGCCAGGCATTTATCATATAACTGCCTACTGGGGCGCTGGGTGTGCTGGCTCCTTATACTCTGTCTCTCTCTGAAGGTACTCTGGGGGAAATTGTGTCTGACATTTTCCTGTATGTGTATGTTTATATATCTCACATTACCATGTCTAGGGACTCTGTGTCTTGTGCTGCAGAGTGTGTATCTTCTCCAGAGGAGTCTATTCCATGTACTCAGGAATGCAATATACTGTCTCAGCCCTCTGAATCAGAACCCCCATGGGTGGCTTCTATTAAGGGAATGATATCCCAGATTTCATCTAGGATTGCTCATAATGAGACTGAAACACAGGTTTTAAAAAGACCTGTAGAGGTTTTGTCGTATTTAGCTTCCACTACCTCATCCAAGACCCCTGATGTATATTCTAAAAAGCGTGCTCTTGCAAAAATAATGCATGTCGACACTGATACAGACTCTGAATCAGGGGATGGTGATATACGGGTGGGGGGAGGCATCCCTTGCTAAGGGGTGCAACTCATGATTGAGGCTATTAGGGATATTTTACACATTACCTGAGTAGGTGGAGTAGGCTTACTTTACTGACAATAAGAAAGCCTCCCTTACCTTCCCTGCATCTAAAAAATTAAACGCATTGTTTGAAAAATCCTGGGAAAATTTGGAGAAAAAGTTTCAGATCCCTAAAATGGTTCTCATTGCTTTTACTTTCCCTGAGGAGGATAGGAAAAAGTGGGAAAACCCGCCGGATGTAGACGATTCTGTTTATAGGTTGTCTAAAAAAAAGTGGTTTTACCTGTACCTGGGTCCACCGCTTTAAAAGCCGGCTGACCGCGAGTTTGAGACTACACTCAAATCTTTATACACAGCAAATGGCGTAGCTTGAAGACCTACTATTGCTTGTGCATGGATTTCTAAAGCCATTGTGAAGTGGTCAGGCACTTTACTAGAGGACTTGGATTCTATGGATAGAAGGGACATTGAATTATTTTTACGTCACATACAGGATTCTGCAGGTTTCATGGTGGAAGCCGTGAAAGACCTTGGACATCTGAATGCGAGAGCTTCTTCCATGGCTGTCTCGGCACGCAGGGGACTCTGGCTGCGCCAATGGTCTGCGGACACGGAATTGAAGATAGTGGGGACCGTTCTCTTCACAGTTCAGGCTCTGTTTGGGGAAGCGTTAAATGCATTAATCTCCACGGCAACTGCGGGTAAGTCAACTTTTCTTCCCTCTGCTACACCACCGACTAAGAAATCATATCCTACGTCTCCGATGCAGACCTTTCGGACCGCTAAAGCAAAAAAGTCCAAATCCCCCTCCACTTTCTTTAGAGGTGGTCGGGGAAAATCCCGAAAACCTGCACACACAGGTTCCCAGGAACAGAAACCTGGTTCTGCTTCCTCAAAATCCTCGGCATGACGGTTGACCTCCCAGCCTGGAGATCGGGCAGGTGGGAGCAAGACTAAGAAATTTCAGTCATGTCTGGGCATCCTCATGCCTGGATCCCTGGGTACAAGATATTGTTACCCAGGGGTACAGACTCTTCTGATTGTTCAAATGAGGCTTGCCAGCTTCGTTGACAGAAAGTGCTGTCCTACAGGAAGCCATTCAAAAGTTGCTAAGGTAAAATGTCATTGTTCCAGTTCCACCTCACATACAACACAAGGGTTATTACTCAAACCTGTTTGTGGTACTGAAACCGAATGGTTCGGTAAGACCGATATTAAACCTAAAGTCATTGAACCCCTACTTGAGGGAATTCAAATTCAAGATGGAGTCTCTAAGAGCGGTGATCTCAGGTCTGGAGGAAGGGGAATTCCTGTTATCCCTGGATATCAAGGATGCGTACCTTCACATCCCTATCTGGCCGCCGCACCAGGCTTATCTCAGATTTGCGCTGCTGGACTGTCATTATCCGTTCCAGGCACTGCGGTTTGGCATCTCCACGGCACCTAGAGTATTCACCAAGGTGATGGCGGAGATGATGCTACTCCGCCGCAAGCAGGGTGTGAACATAATTCCTTATCTGGATGACCTGCTGATAAAAGCGTCTTCCAGGGACCAGGGTGAAGCTGTTACAGAGCATTGCTCTCTCAACTCAACTACTCCAGGATCATGGATGGATCCTGAACCTTCCAAAGTCACATTTGGAGCCGACAAGGAGACTGTCCTTCCTGGGGATGATCCTGGAAACGGAAGTACAGAGGGTGTTTCTATCAGAAGAGAAAGCGTTGGTGATACAAGCAATAGTTCGGGAGGTCTTGAAGTCTACCTGGTTATCGGTTCATCAGTGCATTCGCCTTCTGGGGAAGATAGTTGCCTCCTACGAGGCTCTGCAGTACGGAAGATTTCATGCACGGTCCTTCCAACTTGAACTCCAGGACAAATGGTCGGGATCTCATCTTCACATGCACCAGAGGATATGTTTTTCTCTAAAGGCCAGAATCTTGCTCCTCTGGTGGCTGCAAACCTCACCTACTAGAGGGCCGCAGGTTCGGGATTCAGAATTGAATCCTCCTAACCACGGATGCAAGTCTCAGAGGTTGGGGAGCAGTCACTCAAGGGGAAAACTTCCAGGGAAGGTGATCAAGTCTGGAATCCATCCTTCCGATAAACATTCTGAAACTAAGATCCGTGTACAACGGTCTTCTGCAAGCGGCACATCTTCTGAAAGATCATGCCATTCAGGTTCAGCCGGACAATGTAACGACGTTGGCCTACATAAACCGACAAGGCGTAATGATGAGCAGAGCTGCAATGGCAACGGTAACAAAGATTCTCCTCTGGACAGAAAAGCGCGCAATGGAGTTGTCAGCAATCTTCATTCAGGGAGTTGACAACTGGGAAGCGGACTTCCTCAGCAGACACGATCTCCATCCAGGAGGGTGGGGACTCCATCCCGAGGTGTTCGCAGAGGTGACAAGTCTTTGGGGCGTACCTCAAATAGACATGATGGTTTCCCGCCTCAACAAGAAGCTTCACAGGTACTGTTCCAGGTCGAGAAACCCACAGGCGGTGGACGCACTGGTAACTCCATGGATCTTCCAGACGGTATATGTGTTTCCTCCTCTTCCACTCATCCCAAGGATTCTAAAACGTCTAAAAAGAACAAGAGTTCAGGGGATCCTCAATTCTCCGTACTGGTATGCAGATCTTCGGAAGTTACTGCTGGAAGATCCGAGGCCTCTTCCTTTTCGAGAGGGCCTTCTGCAAAAGGGGCCATTTGCTTATCAAGACTTATCACGGCTACGTTTGACAGCATGGAGGTTGAACCCAAGATCTTAGCTCGGAAAGGCATTCCGACCAAAGTTATTCCTACCTTGATACAGGCTAGGAAAGGAGTAACGTCTAAACATTACCATCGCATTTGGAAAAAGTATGTGTCTTGGTGTGAATCCAAGAAGTTTTCTGCGGTGGAGTTTCAACTTGGGCGGTTTCTCCTCTTCCTGTAGACAGGTGTGGATGTGGGCCTACGATTGGGCTCCATAAAAATCCAGATTTAGGCCTTGTCCAATTTCTTTCAGAAACAATTGGCTTCCCTTCCTGAGGTTCAGACTTTCTTGAAAGTGGTGTTGCACATCCAGCCTCACTTTGTGCCTCCTATGGCACCTTGGGATCTTAACGTGGTGTTGCAGTTCCTGCAGTTGTATTGGTTCGAGTCTCTACAGGAGGTTCAGGTCAAGTTTCTCACTTGGAAGTCGGTCACACTGTTGGCATTAACTTCGGCTAGGCGTGTGTCTGAATTGGGGGCATTGTCCTGCAAGAGCCCCTGCTTGATTTTCCATGAAGATAGAGCTGAGCTCCGGACGCGTCAGCAGTTTCTTCCAAAGGTTGTGTCGGCTTTACATATCAACCAACCTATTGTGGTGCCAGTGGCTACGGACTCCTCAATTGCCTCAAAATCCTTGGATGTTGTGAGGGCTTTGAAGATTTATTTGAAGAGGACTTTACGTCACAGAAAGTCGGATTCTCTGTTTGTCCTTTATGATCCCAACAAGATTGGGTGCCCTGCTTCTAAGCAGACGATTTCTCGCTGGATCAGGTTCACTATCCAGCATGCTTATTCTACGGCAGGATTGCAGTGTCCAAAATCTGTTAAGGCCCACTCTACTCGTAAGGTGGGTTCTTCCTGGGCGGCTGCCCGGGGTATCTCGACTGTACAGCTTTGCCGAGCGGCTACTTGTTCAGAGTCGAACTCGTTTGCTAAGTTCTACAAGTTCAATACTTTGGCCTCTGAGGACCTAAAGTTTGGTCTATCAGTTCTGCAGGAGCCTCTGCGCTCTCCCTCCCGTACTGGGAGCTTTGGTACATCCCCGTGGTACTAATGTGGACCCCAGCATCCTCTAGGACATAAGAGAAAATAGGATTTCTCTAACGTCCTAGTGGATGCTGGGACTCCGTCAGGACCATGGGGAATAGCGGGCTCCGCAGGAGACAGGGCACATCTAAAAAAGCTTTTAGGTCACATGGTGCGTACTGGCTCCTCCCCCTATGACCCTCCTCCAAGCCTCAGTTAGGTTTTTGTGCCCGTCCGAGAGGGTGCAATCTAGGTGGCTCTCCTAAAGAGCTGTTTAGAAAAGTTTTTTTTTAGGTTTCAATCTCAGTGATTCCTGCTGGCAACAGGATCACTGCATCGAGGGACTTAGGGGAGAGATTTCCAACTCACCTGCGTGCAGGATGGATTGGAGTCTTAGGCTACTGGACACTTAGCTCCAGAGGGAGTCGGAACACAGGTCAGCCTGGGGTTCGTCCCGGAGCCGCGCCGCCGATCCCCCTTACAGACGCTGAAGAGACGGCAGAACGGAGGTCCGGAAAGCAGGCGGCAGAAGACTCCTCAGTCTTCTTGAAGGTAGCGCACAGCACGGCAGCTGTGCGCCATTGTTGTCACACGGCTCACTGACTCAGTCACGGAGGGTGCAGGGCGCTGCTGGGGGCGCCCTGGGCAGCAATATAATTACCTTTAGTGGCAAAATAAATACATCACATATAGCCATTAAGGCTATATGTATGTATTTTAACCCAGGCCAGTTTCTTAAAAACCGGGGAAAAGCCAGCCGAAAAAGGGGCGGAGCTTATTCTCCTCAGCACTCAGCGCCATTTTCCTGCTCAGCTCCGCTGGTGAGGAAGGCTCCCAGGTCTCTCCCCTGCACTGCACTACAGAAACAGGGTAACAAAGAGAAGGGGGTCATAAATTGGCGATATTTATATATTAAGAGCGCATATATAGTAAACAACACCTTCTAGGGTTGTTTATATACATTTATAGCGCTTTTGGTGTGTGCTGGCAAACTCTCCCTCTGTCTCCCCAAAGGGCTAGGGGGTCCTGTCTTCGATTAGAGCATTCCCTGTGTGGCTGCTGTGTGTCGGTACGTGTGTGTCGACATGTATGAGGACGATGTTGGTGTGGAGGCAGAGCAATTGCCGATGATGGTAATGTCACCCCCTAGGGAGTCGACACCGGAATGGATGGCTTTAGTTATGGAATTACGTGATAATGTCAGCACATTACAAAAGTCAGTTGACGAAATAAGACGCCCGGCAAACCAGTTAGTACCGGTTCAGGCGTCTCAGACACCGTCAGGGGCTGTAAAACGTCCTTTACCTCAGTCAGTCGACACGGGTACCGACACAGATGAATCTAGTGTCGACGGTGAAGAAACAAACGTATTTTCCAATAGGGCCACACGTTATATGATCACGGCAATGAAGGAGGCTTTGCAGATCTCTGATACTGCTGGTACCTCAAAAAGGGGTATTATGTGGGGGGTGAAAAAACTACCTGTATTTTTTCCAGAATCAGAGGAATTGAATGACGTGTGTGATGAAGCGTGGGTTAACCCCGATAGAAAACTGCTAATTTCCAAGAAGTTATTGGCATTATACCCTTTCCCACCAGAGGTTAGGGCGCGCTGGGAAACACCCCCTAGGGTGGATAAGGCGCTCACACGTTTATCAAAGCAAGTGGCGTTGCCGTCTCCTGATACGGCCGCCCTCAAGGATCCAGCAGATAGGAGGCTGGAAACTACACTGAAGAGTATATACACACATACTGGTGTTATACTGCGACCGGCAATAGCCTCAGCCTGGATATGCAGTGCTGGGGTAGTGTGGTTGGATTCTCTGACTGAAAATATTGATACCCTGGATAGGGACAGTATTTTATTGACTCTAGAGCAATTAAAGGATGCTTTCCTTTATATGCGAGATGCTCAGAGGGATGTTTGTACTCTAGCATCAAGAGTAAGCGCGATGTCCATATCTGCCAGAAGAAGTTTATGGACGCGACAGTGGTCAGGTGATGCGGATTCCAAGAGGCATATGGAAGTATTGCCATATAAAGGAGAGGAATTGTTTGGGGTCGGTCTTTCGGACCTGGTGGCCACGGCAACTGCCGGCAAATCCACTTTTTTACCTCAGACCCCCTCCCAACAGAAAAAGACACCGTCTTTTCAGCCGCAGTCCTTTCGCTCCTATAAAAAGCGACCAAAAGGACAGTCTTATCTGCCGCGAGGCAGAGGAAAGGGTAAGAAAGGGCAGCAAGCAGCCCCTGCCCAGGAACAGAAGCCCGCCCCGGCTTCTACAAAGCCATCAGCATGACGCTGGGGCTTTACAAGCGGACTCGGAAACGGTGGGGGGTCGACTCAAGATTTTCAGCAATCAATGGGTTCACTCACAAGTGGACCCGTGGGTCCTGCAGATAGTATCTCAGGGTTACATGCTGGAGTTCGAAAGGTCTCCCCCTCGCCGGTTCCTAAAGTCTGCTTTACCAACGTCTCCCTCAGAAAGGACGTCGGTTTTGGAAGCCATTCACAAGCTGTATTCTCAGCAGGTGATAGTCAAGGTACCCCTCCTACAACAGGGAAAGGGGTATTATTCCACACTATTTGTGGTACCGAAACCGGACGGTTCGGTAAGGCCTATTCTAAATCTGAAATCCTTGAACCTGTACATAAAGAAATTCAAGTTCAAGATGGAGTCACTCAGAGCAGTGATAGCGAATCTGGAAGAAGGAGACTTCATGGTGTCCTTGGACATAAAAGATGCTTATCTACATGTCCCGATTTTCCCCTCACACCAAGGGTATCTCAGGTTCGTGATACAAGACTGTCATTATCAGTTTCAAACGCTGCCGTTTGGGTTGTCCACGGCCCCTCGGGTCTTTACCAAGGTAATGACCGAAATGATGGTTCTTCTACGAAGAAAAGGCGTATTAATTATCCCTTACTTGGACGATCTCCTGATAAGGGCAAAGTCCAGAGAACAGCTGGAAGTCGGTGTAGCGCTAACACAAGTAGTGCTTCAGCAACACGGGTGGATTCTAAATCTTCCAAAATCTCAATTGACCCCGACAACACATCTGCTGTTCCTGGGCATGATTCTGGACACGGTTCAGGAAAAGGTATTTCTCCCGGAAGAGAAAGCAAGGGAGTTATCCGAACTTGTCAAGAACCTCCTAAAACCAGGAACTGTGTCAGTACATCAATGCACAAGAGTCCTGGGAAAGATGGTGGCTTCGTACGAAGCGATTCCATTCGGCAGATTCCATGCACGAACATTTCAGTGGGATCTGCTGGACAAATGGTCCGGATCGCATCTGCACATGCATCAGCGGATAACACTGTCACCGAGAACAAGGTTGTCTCTCCTGTGGTGGTTGCAGACTGCCCATCTGTTAGTGGGCCGCAGATTCGGCATACAGGACTGGGTCCTGGTGACTACGGATGCCAGCCTACGAGGTTGGGGAGCAGTCACAAAGGGAAGAAACTTCCAGGGCGTGTGGTCAAACCTGGAGACGTCTCTTCACATAAATATACTGGAGCTAAGAGCGATCTACAATGCTCTAAGCCTGGCAAAATCGCTGCTTCAGGGTCAGCCGGTGTTGATCCAGTCCGACAACATCACGGCAGTCGCCCACGTAAACCGACAAGGCGGCACGAGAAGCAGGAGTGCAATGGCAGAAGCTGCAAGGATTCTGCGCTGGGCGGAGAATCATGTCGTAGCACTGTCAGCAGTGTTCATCCCGGGAGTGGACAACTGGGAAGCAGATTTCCTCAGCAGACACGACCTTCACCCGGGAGAGTGGGGACTTCATCCAGAAGTTTTCCACATGATTGTGAACCGTTGGGAAAAACCAAAGGTGGACATGATGGCGTCTCGCCTCAACAAAAAATTGGACAGGTATTGCGCCAGGTCAAGAGACCCTCAGGCAATAGCTGTGGACGCTCTGGTAACACCGTGGGTGTACCAGTCAGTGTATGTGTTCCCTCCTCTGCCTCTCATACCAAAGGTACTGAGAATTATACGGAAAAGAGGAGTAAGAACAATACTGGTAGCTCCGGACTGGCCAAGAAGAACTTGGTATCCGGAACTTCAAGAGATGCTCACGGAGGATCCGTGGCCTCTACCTCTAAGAAGGGATCTGCTTCAGCAGGGACCTTGTATGTTCCAAGACTTACCGCGGCTGCGTTTGACGGCATGGCGGTTGAACGCCGGATTCTAAAAGAGAAGGGCATTCCTGAGGAAGTTATTCCTACTTTAATTAAAGCCAGGAAAGAAGTGACCGCACAACATTATCACCGCATTTGGAGAAAATATGTTGCGTGGTGTGAGGCCAAGAAGGCTCCAACGGAAGAATTTCAATTGGGTCGATTCTTACATTTCCTGCAAGCAGGATTGTCTATGGGCCTCAAATTGGGGTCCATTAAAGTTCAAATTTCGGCCTTATCAATTTTCTTCCAGAAGTAATTGGCGTCAGTGCCTGAAGTACAAACTTTTGTCAAAGGTGTACTACATATACAACCCCCAATAGTGCCTCCAGTGGCACCGTGGGATTTGAACGTGGTTCTAAATTTTCTCAAATCTCATTGGTTTGAGCCTTTAAAATCGGTAGATTTAAAATACCTTACATGGAAGGTAACCATGCTGTTGGCCCTGGCTTCAGCCAGGAGAGTTTCGGAGTTGGCAGCTTTGTCATACAAAAGCCCATATCTGATATTCCATTCGGACAGGGCAGAATTGAGGACACGTCCTCAATTTCTCCCTAAGGTGGTTTCGGCATTTCACTTGAACCAGCCTATTGTGGTGCCTGCGGCTACTAGCGACTTGGAGGACTCCAAGTTACTGGACGTTGTCAGAGCATTAAAAATATATATTTCAAGGACAGCTGGAGTCAGAAAATCTGACTCGTTGTTTACATTGTATGCACCCAACAAGTTGGGTGCTCCTGCGTCTAAACAGACGATTGCACGTTGGATATGTAGTACAATCCAACTTGTACATTCTGTGGCAGGCCTGCCACAGCCTAAATCTGTAAAGGCCCATTCCACAAGGAAAGTGGGCTCATCCTGGGCGGCTGCCCGAGGAGTCTCGGCATTACAACTTTGCCGAGCAGCTACGTGGTCAGGGGGAGAACACGTTTGTAAAATTTTACAAATTTGATACTCTGGCTAAAGAGGACCTGGAGTTCTCTCATTCGGTGCTGCAGAGTCATCCGCACTCTCCCGCCCGTTTGGGAGCTTTGGTATAATCCCCATGGTCCTGACGGAGTCCCAGCATCCACTAGGACGTTAGAGAAAATAAGAATTTACTTACCGATAATTCTATTTCTCATAGTCCGTAGTGGATGCTGGGCGCCCATCCCAAGTGCGGATTGTCTGCAATGCTTGTACATAGTTATTGTTACAAAAATCGGGTTATTACTGTTGTTGTGAGCCATCTGTTCAGAGGCTACTTCGTTTGTGTTATCATACTGTTAACTGGGTTCAGATCACAAGTTGTACGGTGTGATTGGTGTGGCTGGTATGAGTCTTACCCGGGATTCAAGATCCTTCCTTATTGTGTACGCTCGTCCGGGCACAGTACCTAACTGAGGCTTGGAGGAGGGTCATAGGGGGAGGAGCCAGTACGCACCATGTGACCTAAAAGCTTTTTTAGATGTGCCCTGTCTCCTGCGGAGCCCGCTATTCCCCATGGTCCTGACGGAGTCCCAGCATCCACTACGGACTATGAGAAATAGAATTATCGGTAAGTAAATTCTTATTTTTAATTACCTACCGGTAAATCGTAGTCCGTAGAGGATGCTGGGTGCCCGCCCAGCGCTTCGTTGTCCTGCGGTGTTTCCTTGGTTCAGTTCTGCCTTGTTGCTTGGTTAAGTACTGCATTGTTACTTGGTTAAGTATTGTTGTTCAGCTGTTGCTGCATTATCCAAGTTCGTTAGCTTGGTTTGTCTTATTATTTGTGAGCTGAGGTGAATCTCACCACTGTGTGTGTATTTTGTTCCCTCGAGATATGTCTGTCTCCTCGGGCACAGTTTCTAAACTGAGTCTGGTAGGAGGGGCATAGAGGGAGGAGCCAGCCCACACTATCAAATTCTTAAAGTGCCCATGGCTCCTAGTGGACCCATCTTTACCCTATGGTACTAATGTGGACCCTAGCATCCTCTACGGACTATGAGAAAAGGATTTACCGGTAGGTAATTAAAATCCTATTTTCTCTGACGTCCTAGTGGATGCTGGGAACTCCGTAAGGACCATGGGGAATAGCGGGCTCCGAAGGAGGCTGGGCACTCTAGAAAGATCTTAGACTACCTGGTGTGCACTGGCTCCTCCCACCATGACCCTCCTCCAAGCCTCAGTTAGATTTCGTGCCCGGCCGAGGTTGGATGCACACTAGGGGCTCTTCTGAGCTCTTAGAAAGTTATAGTCTTAGAATTTGTTATTTTCAGTGAGACCTGCTGGCAACAGGCTCACTGCAGCGAGGGACTAAGGGGAGAAGAAGCGAACTCGCCTGCTTGCAGCCGGATTGGGCTTCTTAGGCTACTGGACACCATTAGCTCCAGAGGGATCGACCGCAGGCCCAGCCTTGATGTTCGGTCCCGGAGCCGCGCCGCCGTCCCCCTTACAGAGCCAGAAGCAAGAAGATGGTCCGGAAAATCGGCGGCATGAAGACATCCTGTCTTCACCAAGGTAGCGCACAGCACTGCAGCTGTGCGCCATTGCTCCTCATACACACTTCACACTCCGGTCACTGAGGGTGCAGGGCGCTGGGGGGGGGGCGCCCTGAGGCAGCAATAAAAACACCTTGGCTGGCTAAAATACCTCAATATATAGCCCCTGGGGCTATATATGAGGTAAATACCCCTGCCAGAATCCCATAAAAAGCGGGAGAATACGCCGCGAAAAAGGGGCGGGGCCTATCTCCTCAGCACACTGGCGCCATTTTTCCCTCACAGCTCGGCTGGAAGGAAGCTCCCTGGCTCTTCCCTGCAATTCTACAGTACAGTAAGAGGGAAAAGAGAGGGGGGGGGGGCATTAAAATTGGCACTGTATACAGTATATTATATTGAAAAGCAGCTATTAGGGACATAACTCAGTTAGTCCCTGTATATATATATATATATAGCGCTCTGGTGTGTGCTGGCATACTCTTACTCTGTCCCCCCAAAGGGCTTTTGTGGGTCCTGTCCTCTGTTGGAGCATTCCCTGTGTGTGTGGAGTGTGTCGGTACGGCTGTGTCGACATGTTTGAGGAGGATAATGATGTGGAGGGGGAGCAGATGCCTTTAGCAGGGATGTCACCCCCTGGGGGTCAGACACCTGAGTGGATGGTATTATGGCAGGAAATGAGTGCACGTATAGACTCCTTACATAAAAAATTTGACGACATGCCGACTGTGGGACAGCCGAGTCTTCAGCTCGTGCCTGTCCAGGTGTCTCAAAAGTCATCAGGTTCTCTGAAACGCCCGTTATCTCAGGTGGCACAAGTAGATGTCGACACGGATACTGACACCAGTGTCGACGACGATGAGTCAAATTTAATGCCCGTTAAGGCCATTCACTGCATGATTGAGGCAATGAAAGAGGTGTTAAATATTTCTGATTTACATCCAGGTACCACAAAAAAGGGTAATTTGTTTGGGGAGAAAAAACTACCTGTAGTTTTAACCCCGTCAGATGAATTAAATGAAGTGTGTGAAGAAGCGTGGGCTTCCCCTGATAAGAAATTGGTAATTCCTAAGAAGCTACTAATGGCGTTCCCTTTCCCGCCAGAGGATAGGTTACGTTGGGAAACACCCCCGAGGGTGGATAAAGCGCTCACACGTTTGTCTAAAAAGGTGGCACTACCGTCCCAGGATACGGCCGCCCTTAAGGAACCTGCTGATAGAAAGCAGGAGGCGATCCTGAAGTCTGTATATACACACTCAGGCATTATACTCAGACCAGCTATTGCGTCAGCATGGATGTGCAGTGCTGCCGCTGCGTGGTCAGATAAACTGTCAGAAAATATTGACACGTTAGACAGAGACACGATCCTGCTAACAATTGACCATATCAAAGACTCAGTCTTATACATGAGAGATGCACAGAGGGAAATCTGCCGGCTGGCATCTAAAGTAAGTACATTATCCATCTCTGCTAGGAGATGCTTATGGACTCGCCAGTGGACTGGAGATGCAGATTCCAAAAGGCACATGGAAGTTTTGCCTTATAAGGGGGAGGAATTATTTGGGGATGGTCTCTCCGACCTAGTTTCCACAGCAACGTCTGGGAAGTCAGCATTTTTACCCCATGTCCCCTCACAGCCTAAGAAGGCGCCATTTTATCAGGTTCAGTCCTTTCGGTCCCAGAAAAACAAGCGGGGAAAAGGAGGGTCTTTTCTGTCAAGAGGCAGAGGCAGGGGAAAAAGGCTGCAGCAAACAGCAGGTTCCCAGGAACAAAAGTCCTCCCCCGCTTCCTCTTCCAAGTCCGCCGCATGACGGTGGGGCTCCACAGGCGGAGCCAGGTACGGTGGGGGCCCGCCTCAGGAATTTCAGCGATCAGTGGGCTCGCTCACAGGTGGATCCCTGGATCCTTCAAATAGTATCTCAGGGATACAGGCTGGAATTCGAGGCGACTCCACCCCGCCGTTTCCTAAAATCCGCCTTGCCGATTGCTCCCTCAGACAGGGAGGCGGTGCTAGCAGCGATTCACAAGCTGTATTCCCAGCAGGTGATAATCAAGGTACCCCTACTTCAACAAGGCCGGGGTTACTATTCCACACTATTTGTGGTGCCGAAACCGGACGGTTCGGTGAGACCCATTTTAAATTTGAAATCCTTGAACACATACATAAAAAAATTCAAGTTCAAGATGGAATCGCTCAGGGCGGTTATTGCAAGCCTGGACGAGGGGGATTACATGGTATCCCTGGACATCAAGGATGCTTACCTGCATGTCCCCATTTACAATTCTCACCAGGAGTACCTCAGATTTGTGGTACAGGATTGCCATTACCAATTCCAGACGCAGCCGTTTGGACTCTCCACGGCACCGAGGGTATTTACCAAGGTTATGGCGGAAATGATGATACTCCTTCGAAAAAAGGGAGTTTTAATTATCCCATACTTGGACGATCTCCTAATAAAGGCACGATCCAAGGAACAGTTGTTAGTGGGAGTAGCACTATCTCAGGAAGTGCTGAGCCAGCACGGCTGGATTCTGAATATCCCAAAGTCACAGCTGGTCCCCACGACACGTCTAATGTTCCTGGGAATGATTCTGGACACGGCCCAGAAAAAAGTTTCTCCCGGAGGAGAAAGCCAGGGAGTTGTCTTCGCTAGTCAGAGACCTCCTAAAACCAAAACAGGTATCGGTGCATCACTGCATGCGGGTCCTGGGAAAGATGGTAGCTTCTTACGAAGCAATTCCATTCGGCAGGTTCCATGCCAGAATTTTTCAGTGGGACCTGTTGGACAAGTGGTCCGGATCGCATCTTCAGATGCATCGTTTAATAACCCTGTCTCCACGAACCAGGGTGTCTCTTCTGTGGTGGCTGCACAGTGCTCATCTTCTGGAGGGCCGCAGATTCGGCATACAGGACTGGGTCCTGGTGACCACGGATGCCAGCCTACGAGGCTGGGGGGCAGTCACAAAGGGAAGAAATTTCCACGGACTAGGGTCAAGTCAGGAGACTGCCCTTCACATAAATATTCTGGAACTAAGGGCCATTTACAATGCCCTAAGTCAAGCAAAATCCCTGCTCCTACACCAGCCGGTGCTGATCCAGTCAGACAACATCACGGCAGTCGCCCATGTGAATCGACAGGGCGGCACAAGAAGCAGGACGGCGATGACAGAAGCCACAAAAATTCTCAGATGGGCGGAGAATCATCTATTAGCACTGTCAGCAGTGTTCATCCCGGGAGTGGACAACTGGGAAGCAGACTTTCTCAGCAGGCACGACCTCCACCCGGGAGAGTGGGGACTTCATCCAGAAGTCTTCCAAATGATTGTAAATCAATGGGGTCGTCCACAGGTGGACATGATGGCGTCCCGCCTAAACAAAAAACTAGAGAAGTATTGCGCCAGGTCAAGAGACCCTCAGGCGATAGCTGTGGACGCTCTAGTGACACTGTGGGTGTACCGGTCAGTTTATGTGTTCCCTCCTCTACCTCTCATACCAAAGGTATTGAGAATAATAAGAAAGCGAGGAGTAAACACAATTCTCGTGGTTCCGGATTGGCCGAGAAGAGCGTGGTACCCGGAACTTCAAGAGATGATCTCAGAGGACCTGTGGTCTCTGCCGCTCAGACAGGACCTGCTGCAGCAGGGCCCCTGTCTGTTCCAAGACTTACCGCGGCTGCGTTTGACGGCATGGCGGTTGAACGCCGGATCCTGAAGGAAAAGGGCATTCCGGAGGAAGTCATTCCTACGCTTATTAAAGCCAGGAAAGATGTTACGGCAAAGCATCACCGCATATGGCGGAAATATGTTGCATGGTGCGAGGCCAAAAAGGCCCCAACAGAGGAATTTCAACTAGGTCGATTTCTGCATTTCCTGCAAGCAGGAGTGAATATGGGCCTAAAACTGGTCTCCATTAAGGTACAGATCTCTGCTCTGTCAATTTTCTTTCAAAAAGAACTAGCTTCAGTACCTGAAGTTCAGACATTTGTGAAAGGAGTGCTGCATATTTAGCCCCCATTTGTACCTCCTGTGGCACCTTGGGATCTCAACGTTATGTTGAGTTTCTTAAAATCACATTGGTTTGAGCCACTAAAAACCGTGGATCTGAAATATCTCACGTGGAAAGTGGTCATGTTATTGGCCTTGGCTTCAGCCAGGCGAGTGTCAGAGTTGGCGGCTTTATCATGTAAAAGCCCTTATCTGATTTTCCATATGGATAGGGCAGAATTGAGGACTCGTCCCCAGTTTCTCCCTAAGGTGGTGTCAGCGTTTCACCTGAACCAGCCTATTGTGGTGCCTGCGGCTACTAAGGATTTGGAGGACTCCAAGTTGCTAGACGTTGTCAGGGCCCTGAAAATATATGTTTCCAGGACGGCTGGAGTCAGAAAATCTGACTCGCTGTTTATCCTGTATGCACCCAACAAGCTGGGTGCTCCTGCTTCTAAGCAGACTATTGCTCGTTGGATTTGTAGTACAATTCAGCTTGCACATACTGTGGCAGGCCTGCCACAGCCAAAATCTGTCAATGCCCATTCCACAAGGAAGGTGGGCTCATCTTGGGCGGCTGCCCGAGGGGTCTCGGCTTTACAACTTTGCCGAGCTGCTACTTGGTCAGGGGCAAACACGTTTGCAAAATTCTATAAATTTGATACCCTGGCTGAGGAGGACCTGGAGTTCTCTCATTCGGTGCTGCAGAGTCATCCGCACTCTCCCGCCCGTTTGGGAGCTTTGGTATAATCCCCATGATCCTTACGGAGTTCCCAGCATCCACTAGGACGTCAGAGAAAATAAGAATTTACTCACCGGTAATTCTATTTCTCGTAGTCCGTAGTGGATGCTGGGCGCCCATCCCAAGTGCGGTTTATCTGCAATACTTGTACATAGTTATTGTTAACTAAATCGGGTTATTGTTGAGCCATCTGTTGAGAGGCTCTATTGTTTCATACTGTTAACTGTGTTTCATATCACGAGTTGTACGGTGTGATTGGTGTGGCTGGTATGAGTCTTACCCGGGATTCAAAATCCTTCCTTATTGTGTACGCTCGTCCGGGCACAGTACCTAACTGAGGCTTGGAGGAGGGTCATGGTGGGAGGAGCCAGTGCACACCAGGTAGTCTAAGATCTTTCTAGAGTGCCCAGCCTCCTTCGGAGCCCGCTATTCCCCATGGTCCTTACGGAGTTCCCAGCATCCACTACGGACTACGAGAAATAGAATTACCGGTGAGTAAATTCTTCTTTTAAGACTTTTTTTTGTTTTTAGTGTTTTTTTTTTTTAATTTTACAGTGGGACAGAGCCCCATGATGGGTGGACAGATCACCCCTTTCAGATACAGTAGGCAGACAGGGCACTCCGGGCCTGCTGTGGCAGACAGGCACCCGACCCACGCCACGTAGTACTGCAGACGAACACTTCTGTCCAGTACACACTCCAATGCCGGAGTGAAGATAGCGCCGGTTACCGGGGACTTAGATAGAATCCAAAACCCATGAGAATCAGACATCGGGATAATGACGTTTTGACTCGTTTTGGGATCTGAGGAAGGTGGGAATTCCTGAGCCGGGATAGGATTGCAAAGTTCGGGGGGGGGGTTTGGTTCTCGGGAAACCGAACCCGCTCATCTCTACTTTAAACACCCGCAGGTGCCCTAGTGATAAATCATTTGTTGACTGCACTAACTATATATTGCATTGTGTGTACCTAAGCATAGTCACCTTTCTTTCTTGTTTTATTCATCCTGTTTCTGTTTATGCACTTTGTAACTAGGTGCCATATAAGTAATGGATAATAATATGCCAAGCTGTTATCTCACAAGTCACATTTACTGGAATTGTGTATTGGTGGCCTATATTGTGAGCTGTTGTAATGAACACAGATAGTTGTATGTATTAGTTTGTAAACTTAAATTCAACCATACCTTTGGTTTGCAGCAATTAATGTGTCTGGTGAATAGCATAATGATGACTGTGTTGCTGCAATGTGTCACCGTATCCCCCTCCATTTTTCTCCGTTCCCTATGTTTGCAAAATGTTCAATAAATATTTAATAAAGACAAAAAAAATCCACATTACAGATCACTGAATATCCTCTATGGGGGATAGTCAATTACAGTCGGAAGTTCCAACAGGGCGGAAAAAAGGCACATTCTCCGATAATCTGAACTTTCTGACACTTCAATATTCAATTGAAGTGCCATTTTTCCGCACTATCAGAAATTCTGACAAGTCGAAAAACACATGAATGAGTGGAATCTCTGCTCATCCATGTGTTTTCAAGCATTCTTTTTCGCCCATAAGAGAGGGCGGAAATGAATGGTTGGAATGGGAGGGAAAACGGGTGGAAATGTCCCGCTATTGAATACTGAAGTGTTGGATCCTCTGTAATTGAGTATCCCCTTATTTGTTTGAAGTTGGTTTAATACTGGTTGGTGAGGTAAGTTGTTTGAGTTACATGGGGCCAGTCCTTCCACTCCCCCCCCCCCCCCCCCCCTCCCCCCACCTTTGTTACAGAGAAATTTGACATGGATCATTTTTTTTAATCCTGATTTAGGGTGGCCATTGACCATCATTGGTTCTAAAATGTCAATGGTTTATAGCTGTGGGCCAAATGTTTTTGTTTTCCCCTTGCTGTTTAAATAGGGTGGCTGCTGCTACACAGAGCTGCTCGGCTGTCAGCCAGCAGCCCTGCTCAGCCCCTACCTCTTAAGCATGATGCTTTGCTGCACATACATGAAAACACAGATAGTAAAACTAGGTATATGAATCATTTGATGTTTCATATGAACCATTGGTCATATGGTTTCAATTCTATTCAGCGACAGTTGAATAGCGCTGGGAGTTAGCTCCCGGCACTATTCAATACAGTGCCAAGTGACACCAATTGTCGGGAATTCTTCGCTCACGCCCGGGGGATGAGAGAATAAAACAGACAAAAGTGCTGCCGCAAGGCTGATTCTATCGGGAATCAGCATCGCGCCGGGGGAGATAAGTCGGAGAATGCCCGTTCTCCCGGCAATTCAACCTTTTAAGTCGGCGAGAACGGGCCTTCGCCGACTTAACATGAGCTGAATTGAATAGCGACGGGAGCTAACTCCCGGCACTATTCAACTGTCTCTGAATAGAATTGACCCCAATGTTTCCTCACTATCGCTAGTTTCTGCCTCCAGTGTTCTTTTTTTTTTTTTTTTTTGTGTGCTGCTGCTGTGGCTGGTGTCTAACAGAGTGAAAGACAGTGTTGTCAGGCAGTCTGCAGCACATAGGAGAAGGGGGTAGGCTGGTTGACATCTATTTTGACAATGTCAGTTATTCGCTGAGTGCGCTGCATAGACAGGTAAATAAATAGATCTAACGTGTGCTGCAGCATGGTTTGTGACCTGTGCCGCAGTGGTGTGACCAGTGATATTGAGGGTATAGATATTATATATAGATATAAATTAGATTATTGATCCAGGCGAATGCCTGAGACACTTCAGTCTCCACTCCCCACTTTGCCCTGTCCTGCTCTCCACTCTGTTTGATATGTCCTGCATTGTGCTGTCTGTCCCCTCCCCATCTCTGTTGTTGTGTATTGTACTGCCCCCATCAACATGTTCTGCATTGTGCTGCCATCCCCAACCCAGCAGTAAGTACTGCATTGTGCAACCTGCCCACAGTATGTCCTGCATTGTTTATACCCCCGATCCGCATTTTCTACATTGTGCTGTCATGTGTATGCTCCGCAAACCCTGACCCATTGGCACTCCCAATTCCTGCACAATACTGTCACTGACATCCTGGCATTGCCAGGCCTCACTGATACGTCACCTCTATGTAATGTCCGCTTTACCCTCTGAAGTTTTGTAATTGGCTTCTCCATCCTTATGTATTGTTTACTGTCCTCTGCCTCCTCCCCATATTGAATTGTCCTTTGGCCCTATGTTTTGTTTTGTTCACACCCCTTCCCATCCTGTGGATAACTTACCTTAGCATGCCCGGATCCTCTAGAGTTCCTTACTGCTCCAGGTTCTACCACTGATAGTCTCTGCAGGCAGCAACGTCATCATATGACGTCTGTGCCACTGCTAGCCACCAAGCCACACTACTTGAGGACTGTGGGAGGAGAAGGAGAAGATCACCCCAATGGCACACTAGATACAGTGACCCTTGGCCATTGTGCAGCAGGTACCTGAGCAGGTGGGCCAGTAGGTAATGTAGTCCGGTGTGCCACCATATATAAACCGCAGATATTCTGTGGGTTTATATCAAATGGAGGGCCTGGAGTTGTAGCCCTACCTGCCACATTGTTAATCAAGCTGTGGGTGTAATATATTTTTTCGTACTTCCTAGAGGATGCTGGGGTCCACATTAGTACCATGGGGGTATAGACGGGTTCACTAGGAGCCACTGGCACTTTAAGAGTTTGTGTGTGGGCTGGCTCCTCCCTCTATGCCCCTCCTACCAGACTCAGTTTAGAAAATGTGCCCGGAGGAGTCGGTCACAGCTAGGGGAGCTCTCCAGAGTTTCTCTAGTAATTTATTTTTTATTTTTTAGAGTTTATTTTACAGGGAAGCTGCTGGCAACAGCCTCCCTGCTACGTGGGACTTAGGGGGTGAGTAGTGTCCTACCCTATGGGGTGAGAGCCTCTATCTCCGCTGACAGGACACTGAGCTCCTGAGGGGATAGATCGTTAGCTGCCCCAGGCGACCGCTCACCCCAGCAGCATGCTGCCACCCCCTAACAGAGCTAGAAGATGTTGTGGCGAGCGAGTGACCGCCCCCTACCCTGTTGCCATCTTGCCGGTGTGAAGATGGCAACAGGGTAGGTACTAACCACGCTCCGGGGCTTAGCGGTACATAGTGCGGCGCTGTGAGGGGCGCCCTGAGCCAGAACCTATACCCTAAACTGGTCGGCAAGCCTGTCGGGGTCCCCGGATCACTGCCAGCAGAAATCTTCAGGCCAGTATAATACAATGAAGAACGGGAAGCAACACCATGTTCAGGGGACGGAGCTTCTCCTCGGGGCGGAGCTTCTCAGAGCGGACCCAGCAGCTTTCAGTGCCATTTTCCTGCCTGCAGTTCCTGTGTAACAGACGCTGACAGGGAGAGCTGTCCCTCCAAGCAACTCCTGCTATCCTGTGCAGTACCAGGGGGTTGTAGAAGGGGGGGGGGGGGGGGCTGTGTAAAGTCTGTGTAGTCTATTAAGGTACACAGACAGCACTGGTAGTTTCATTAGTTCTACCTTAAAAAGCGCTGTGTGTGGGTTGGCTCCAATCTCTGTGTCTCTCTGGGCATGCTTGGGGGGAAACAGTGTCTGACATTTTCCTGTGTGGGTGTTACCATCTCACGTAGCCATGTCTAGGAACTCTGGGGCAGATGTATTAACCTGGAGAAGGCATAAGGAAGTGATAAACCAGTGATATGTGCAAGGTGATAAAGGCACCAGCCAATCAGCTCCAATATGTAAATTAACAGTTAGGATCTGATTGGCTGGTGCATGTATCACCTTGCACATATCACTGGTTTATCACTTCCTTATGCCTTCTCCAGGTTAATACATCTGCCCCTCTGTGTCATATGCTGCAGAAGATGTTTCCTCTCAGGAGGGATCCAGTCCATGTACACAGGATTGTAATGCTTTGTCTCAGATCCCTATTGTTGAACCTGATGGGTTAACTTCTATCAAAGGAATGATCTCTCCGATCTCTACTAGGGTAGCTAATACTGAGACTGAAACTCAGGTGTTAAATAAGTCTGTGGCAGTTTGGTCAGGCTCTGTCCCTATTCCTGCAAAATCCCCTGGCATGTTCTCACAGAAACGTGCATTTGCCCAAATTATGCAAGATGACACGGATACCGATTCTGATACTACAGATGGTGATGGGGATGTGCTGAGGGGGGCGGCATCCCTGGCATAGGGAGTGCAGCTCATGATTGAAGCCATTAGAGATGTGTTAAACATTAATGACACTACACTTGAGCAGGTTGAGGAGGCTTACTTCACTAATAATAAGAAAGCCCCGCTAACCTTTCCCGCATCTAAAGAATTAAACACTATATTTGAAAAATCCTGGGAAAACCCGGAGAAAAATTCCAGATCCCAAAGAGAGTTCTGGTTGCTTTTCCCTTCCCTGAGGAAGATAGGAAAAAATGGGAAAACCCACCAATTGTTGACGCATCTGTCTCCAGACTGTCTAAAAAGGTGGTTTTACCTGTCCCTGGTTCTACCGCGTTGAAGGAACCGGCTGATCGTAAGATTGACACTACGCTCAAATCCATATACACGGCTTCAGGAGTGGCTTTAAGGCCCACTATTGCCTGTGCATGGATTTCTAAAGCCATAATAAAGTTGTCAGGCACATTACTAGAGGATTTGGATACAATGGATAGAAGTGACATTGAATTATTTTTACATAGCATACAGGATTCTGCGGGGTTCATGGTGGAATCCATGAAGGACCTGGGTACGCTGACTGCACGGATATCCTCCATGTCGGTATCAGCTCGCAGGGGACTCTGGCTACGCCAATGGTCTGCAGACGCAGAATCCAAGAGACGTGTGGAGAAACTACCCTGCACAGGTCAGGCTCTATTTGGGGAAGCGTTGTATGCATGGATTTCCACGGCAACCGCGGGGTAAGTTACCTTTCCTTCCCTCTGCTACTCCTTCTACGAAGAAACCGTTTTCTTCAGGAGTGCAGCAGTCCTTTCGGACCTCTAAGACAAAAAAGCCCAAGCCTTCTACTACTTTCTTTGGAGGTGGTCGGGCAAAATCCAAAAAGCCTGCACCTGCAGGCTCCCAGGACCAGAGACCTGCTTCTGGTTCCTCAAAATCCTCAGCATGACGGTGGAACTCAAAGCCTGGAGGATGGGTTGGTGGGTGCGTGACTCGGACGTTTCAGCCATATCTGGGTGTCGTCCGGCCTGGATTCCTGGGTACAGAATATTGTGTCCCAGGGGTACAGACTGGAGTCTCAAGAACTCCCGCCTCACCGATTCTTCAAATCAGGCTTGTCAGCTTTGCTGACTGACAGAGCTATCCTACAGGAAGCCATCCTAAAATTGGAAAAGTCATAGGTCATTGTCCCAGTTCCACCTCATATGCAAAACAAGGGTTATTATTCAAACCTTTTCGTGGTACCGAAACCGGATAATTCCGTCAGACCAATTTTGAACTTGAAATCGTTGAATCCTTACCTGAGGGTGTTCAAATTCAAAATGGAGTCTCTCAGAGCAGTGATTACAGGTCTGGAGGAGGGAGAGTTTCTGGTATCCCTGGATATCAAGGACGCGTACCTCCACATTCTGATTTGGCCGCCTCACCAGGCTTATCTCAGATTTGCACTGTTGGACAGCCACTATCAATTCCAGGCACTGCCATTCGGCCTCTCCACAGCACCGAGGGTGTTCACCAAGGTGATGGCGGAGATGATGGTTCTCCTCCGCAGACGGGGTGAACATAATCCCATATCTGGACGATCTGCTGCTAAAGGCATCAGCCAGGGAAAAGTTGTTGCAGTCCATTGTTCTCATGACTCATCTGCTCAGGGAACATGGTTGGATCCTGAATCTTCCAAAATCACATTTGGAGGCGACCAGGAGGTTGTCTTTTCTGGGAATGATCCTCAACACGGAAGTGCAGAGGGTGTTTCTCTCGGAGGAGAAAGCGTTGGTGATACAAACAATGGTCCGGGATGTCCTGAAGCCAGCCTGGGTTTCGGTTCATCAGTGCATTTGCCTTCTGGGGAAGATGGTGGCCTCTTACGAGGCTCTGCAGTACGGAAGGTTTCATGCTCTGCCCTTCCAACTGGATCTCCTGGACAAGTGGTCGGGATCTCATCTACACATGCACCAGAGAATACGTCCATCGCCGAAAGCCAGGATTTCACTCCTCTGGTGGCTGCAACTACCTAACCTTCCGGAGGGCCGCAGGTTCGGGATTCAGGACTGGGTCCTTCTAAACACGATGCAAGTCGCCGGTGCTGGGGCGCAGTCACTCAAGGGGAAACCTTCCAAGGACGGTGGTCAAGCCTGGAATCCAGTCTTCCAATAAACATTCTGGAACTAATAGCCGTCTACAACAGTCTTCTCCAAGCGGCCCATCTTCTGTGAGATCGAGCCATTCAAGTGCAGTCGGACAATGTAACGACAGTGGCTTACATAAACCGACAGGGCGGAACGAAGAGCAGAGTTGCAATGTCAGAGGTAACAACAATCATCCCCTGGGCAGAAAAACACGCGTTGCCGCTGTCGGCAATCTTCATTCCGGGAGAAGACATCAGGGAAGCGGACTTCCTCAGCAGACACGATCTTCATCCAGGAGAGTGGGGACTCCATCTGGATTTGTTCACCGAGGTAACAGATTTTTGGGGTGTACCTCAAATAGACATGATGGCCTCTCGTCTCAACAAGAAGCTTCGGCGGTATTGTTCCAGGTCGAGGGACCCTCAAGCAGTGGCGGTGGATGCCCTAGTGACTCAGTGGGTCACACATTCCAAGAGTTTTAAAAACTTGTAAGGAGAACAAGAGTTTAGGCGATCCTCATTGCTCCGGACTGGCCAAAAAGGGCTTTGTACGCGGATCTTCTGGATCTACTGCTAGAAGAGCCGAGGCCTCTTCCGGAGGGCCTGCTGCAGCAAGGGCGTTCGCCTATCAAGACCACGGCTATGTTTGACGGCATGGAGGTTGAACACCAGATATTAACTCGGAAGGGCATTCCGAACAAATATGCATCTTGGTGTGAGTCCAAGAAGTTTCCTACGGTAGCATTTCAACTGGGATGGTTTCTCCTCTTCCTGCAGGCAGGTGTGGATATGGGCCTGAGGTTGGGATCCGTAAAGGTCCAGACTTTGGCCCTATCCATTTTCTTCTAGAAACAGTTGGCTTCCCTCCCTGAGGTTCAGACTTTTCTGAAAGGGGTTCTGCACATCCAGCCTCCCTTTGTGCCGCCTACAGCGCCCTGGGATCTTAACGTGGTGTTGCAGTTCCTCTAATCGGATTGGTTCGAGCCTCTATAGGAGATTGAGGTCAAATTTCTCACGTGGAAGGCTGTCACTCTGTTGGCCTTAGCTTCTGCTAGACGTGTGTCAGAGATGGGGGCTTTGTCTTGTAAGAGCCCCTACTTGCTCTTCCATGAAGATCGAGCTGAACTCCGGACACGTCAGCAGTTCCTTCCGAAGGTTGTGTCGGCATTTCATATCAAACAACCTATTGTGGTGCCAGTTGCTACTGACTCCTCAGTTTCATCAAAGTCCTTGGATGTTGTAAGGGCTCTGAAAATCTATGTGAAGAGGACTGCTCGTCACAGAGAATCGGACTCTGTCCTGTATGATTCCAAGAAATTTGGGTGTCCTGCTTCTAAGCAGACGATCTTTTGCCGGATCAGGTTCACTATCCAGCATGCGTATTCTACGGCAGGATTGCAGTGTCCTACGTCTGTTAAGGCCCACTCTACTCGTAACGTGGGTTCTTCCTGGGCGGCTGCCTCGGCTTTACAGCTTTGCCGAGCGGCTACTTGGTCTGAGTCAAACACGTTTGCAAGGTTCTACAAGTTCGATACTTTGGTCGCTGAGTACCTGAAGTTTGGTTAATCAGTTCTGCAGGAGCCTCGGCGCTCTCCCTCCCGTACTGGGAGCTTTGGTACATTCCCCATGGTACTAATGTGGACCCCAGCATACTCTAGGACGTAAGAGAAAATAGGATTTTAATTACCTACAGGTAAATCCTTTTCTCGTAGTCCATAGAGGATGCTGGGCGCCCGCCCATCACTTCGTGATCCTGCAGTGGTTACTTAGTTAAGTACTGCTTGGTTCTTGGTTAAGTACTGTTTTGTTACTTGTTTAAGTAATATTGTTCAGTCGTTGCTGATGTTTCAAGCTGGTTAGCTTGGTTTGCCTTGTGTGTAAGCTGGTGTGAATCTCGCCACTATCTATGTCAAATCCTCCTTTCGAAGTTGTCCATCTCCTCGGGCACAGTTTCTAGACTGAGTCTAGTAGGAGGGACATAGAGGGAGGAGCCAGCCCACACTCTCAAACTCTTAAAGTGTCGGTGGCTCCTAGTGAACCCGTCTATACCCCATGGTACTAATGTGGACCCCAGCATCCTCTACGGACTACAAGAAAAGGATTTACCGGTAGGTAATTAAAATCCTGTTTTTATTTATAAACATAAACAGTGTGTCTAGGACAGTGGCGCTTGCTCCAATACACTCTCCAGAGACACGTCAGGCTTAGAAGTAAAGTCACTCATATAGATTTAGAATTGTAAAGCATACACTATGCTATATAACAAACTGTTAATAGTGTGTTAATAAAAATATATGCGTTTTTGTGTGTGTATATGTATGTGTGTATATGTATGCGTTTGTGTGTATATATATATATATCTCGTTCTAACGTGGACTGGCACTCCCACTATTAAAGGATAGTGTGCCCTGGTGTCCTCTGGTATAGATAAGTAAAATGAAGGCAATGAAGCAGTCAGCGGCACTCAGGGTCTTTTGTGATAATCAGTGTATTGACAAAAATCATTACATGAACCCAACGTTTCGGGACACACACGTCCCTTTGTCAAGGTGAATAACATGTAGTGATTTTTGTCAATACACTTGATTATCACAAAAGACCCTGAGTGCCGCTGTACGTCTGATTTCATCATTTACATACTTATGTGCCCATGCTCTCTGATGTATGTGGGCAAAACGATTCGCCCATTCAGAGAAAGAATGGCGAATCATCGCCTATCCATCAGAACAGCACTAAGTGTTGGACATTCAGACAAGCCTGTAGCGAGGCACTTCTATGAGGCAAAACATTCCCTGGCATCACTTAGATGCATGATTATAGATCGGATACTACCCCTGAAAAGGGGAGGAGACAGAGCAAAACTACTGTTGCAACGAGAGGCATCATGGATCTACCGGCTGGACACTATTCGCCCGCGGGGCCTAAATTAAGGCATTCATTATGTAATATTTTTGGAATAACTCTCTAATTCAGATCTTCAGTACATATCTTTATATATTTTTATTTTTATTTTTTTATATATATTTTTTGTTTTTTCTTAATATCTTTTTTATTATTTTTTTTTTTGCGATTCTGGATTTCTACAATATGGATGGTCTGTGTCTATGCCCTTAATTGCTGAAGTTTGTTAATAAATAAACTAGACAGTAATAATATAGTTATATAATATAAGAATGTAATTAAATATACCAGAGTCCATGTAACATTAGCCAAATATGGCCTCTATTGAGACACACATATCCACTGTGATATTCGCCAATGTATGGATACTCCTATAGTTCCTTTTATAATTAGACCACTGATCGCCATGGTTACGGTGTCAACTCATGCTGTTTATATATATATATATATATATCTATCTATCACTTCCTGACATGATACTGGAATTCGTGTTCCAGAGACAGGAAATACGGAGATCTATGCAACACCTTATTTCTATTCTACTAGTTGGAGTGCATACTTCCGGTCACGTGACCGGAGCGTGCGTTCCACAGACCGGAAGTGCGGGACGCAGTGGAACGCACGCCGCTTCTGAAGTGACTACAGCAGTCAGCACGGCGGTTCACAGTGGATATGTGGTTTTAAAGTAAGAATTATGCACATTTATTGTTATATGTTAGTTAGTCATGTCTGTATTTGTTATATGATGTTTGTATTTTAATGTATTGAATTTGGGATTCCTCTGATTGGATGATTGGTGGGAGGGTCACATTTGGGTATAAATGGGAGCTATTTTACAATACTAGATGTTCTTGACAAAGGTCCAATTTGGGACCGAAACGTCGATACACCCCTGTTTCATATGATCTATTGAAAATAAAGAAAACCTGCTTTTGAAGACTGGTGAGTGCTCCTCTATTTTGGACATATATATATATATATATATATATATATATATATATATATATATATGTATATATATATAATTTATTTTTTTATCATCACTACATGATATCCTTATAGGCCACCCACTTTACTAGCAAGGGCCAAAGAATAAATGAACGCCTAGGCCTGGGAGAGGGCACACATAGGATAAGTCACATAACATAGGCGTTAGTCTAGCTCTATCAAAACCATACTAAAATACACACTTACTCGACTTGTAGATGAAACGTATGTACAAAGCTCAAAATATAACAATATGCGGGTGGTCTTCAGGTTGCCGACTGTCGGGATCCCGGCGCACAGTATACCGGCGCCGGAATCCTGACAGCCCGCATACCGACAGGTATTCTCCCTCGTGGGGGTCCACGACCCCCCTGGAGGGAGAATAAATAGTGTAGCGCGCCACCGTGCCCGCAACGTGGCGAGCGCAGCGAGCCCGCAAGGGGCTCATTTGCGCTCGCCACGCTGTCGGTATGCCGGCGGTCGGGCTCCCGGCGCCGGTATGCTGGTCGCTGGGAGCACGGCCGCCGGCATACCATACTACACCCCAATATGCAGACCTTGCCCACTAATAGTAAAATCAAATGGACATGCAGAGATTCAGTCGGAAAACACAACTATTGCTGTATTCTTCACACAATGTGGATAATATGTGTGTATATATATATACATATATATATATATATATTTACACACACACACACACACACACACACATACATACATACATACATACATACATACATACATACATACATACATACATACATACACCCTGTGGCAGGAGAGGTACTTTACCACCTGGAAACAACACTAGGAGATAGATAGTGGCTTGTGCTGCTGATAGAATGACTGGTGAAAGCCACTTACAGGGTCCTGGGATGGATGGAAAGTGAGGACGGACTGGGATTCTCAGCCCAGGAAGCCACTTCCTCAGCCAGCACCTGGCTTCTGGGTCTAAAGCAGAGTCTCTCCCAAAAGTCAGTGCTCCCAACGGCAGTTTGTGACCAGGTGATAAGCTTGCTAGGGACAGTGAGATCCGGAAGACTGGAGCATTAAGGGGGGTACTCACGGAGCGATCGCTGCTTAAAATCTAAGCAATCTGACTAGATTGCTTAGATTTTAAGCACGATCGCTCCGTGTGTAGCCCCCTCAGCGATAGCGATGCGCAGCCCCGCGCATCGCTATCGCTGCTGCTAGATTGGCCTGCATGCAGGTTCGCTCAGCACACATCTCTCTGACATCGGCCAGTGAGTACTGGCCTTTAGTGTCAGGACGCCAGGATCTGAAGAGTTTCTTATTAAGTGAAAGGGAGTGAGTGGGGCCTAACCTGTTTATGATAAGACAGTGTTCTGTGACTTATGTGTAACCTTGTACTTGAGCAACCAGAATAAAAGGTATTTGAGGTTTTCTAACAAGCCTGGAGTCTGTCACTCCTGTCTCAACATAATATAATATTATTTTTTAGAAATATATATATATATATATATATATATATATAAATAAATAAAACGAAGGCAATGAAGCAGTGTTACTGCGATGGGCAGTAACATTGCGCCATCGTATGCAAATTTGTTTATGGATACCTATGAGAATACACAGATACTTCCGCTGTTTGGAGATAGTATCGGCTTCTACCGTCGCTTTATAGACGACATATTCCTGGTCTGGACGAATAGTGAGGTGGCACTTCAAAATATGTTGAAGTGCCTTAATGACCTGGACTCCCCTATTAGGCTGACTATGGAGTTCAGTAGGAATGAAATTAACTTTTTAGATGTGACCATCTATGCCACAGAATTTGGGTATGGACACAGGCTATTCAGGAAATCCACGGATCGCAACACTCTGTTACATTTTGGAAGTTACCACCCTGGTTCACTTAAATTAAATATGCCGGTCTCACAATTCTTGCGAGTACTTCGTAACAATTCAGACCCGGACACAACTAATATACAACTTGAAGAAATGAAATTGAGATTTTCCTCTAGAGGATATAGTGAACATATTATCAATAACTGCTTGCATAAAGCTCAGAAGATCTTCTCCTCTGGAAACCGGAGGAAACAACAGAAGGTGCAAGACAACATTTGACACTGCAGGTTCAGCAGTACGACAAGCAGTTAAAAATCTCTGGCCGGTGGTGAAGAGTGATCCAGCTCTCAACAAATATCTGCCAACCAAGCCTCTAATCAGCTTTAAACGGGGGCGGAATTTGAAAGATATTGTTATGCAGCCTGATAGATCATTAAAATCTGACTCCGACTCATGGTTACAACCACAGAAAATGGGGTGTTATCGATGTGTCAACTGCACTACTTGTAGAAGCATGAATTCTGGTGAATATTTCCATCATCCGCATACTGGACGGAAGGTGACCAGTAGGAAGTTTTTATGTTAACCGGTCAACTTGGAAGTGACCCCCAGCGCAGAGGTTCCCGGCTGCTGCGAGCATCATCTCAGGTTTAGCACCCCGGTAACTGTGGATCATCCTTAAAAGAAGTGTGCTTAGAGAGAGAACAAGTCTGAGATCTCGACCGAGACGTGGACTAAAAAGACCAGGGGACCGATAAGCATTGAGTCAAGCCGTAATCCGGTACGCAGTATTTCTCTCGCGTGTGACAAAAACTAATTTAAATGATACTACACTATAGGCGCTCTGTTGTTTCTTCCTCTATTTCCAGATTCCCCTTTGGGCTACGCATACCTAGTGGCACTTTTTGAATAACCGAGCAGCCACCCGTTAAAACGGGGAAAGTGTGGACTGTTTGGCAATTAAACCAAACACAAATTTTGGAAGAAATCATTTACTGGATTGGTCACTTGACCGAATTTATTTATGACTGTAGATTGCACTTTTACAGTAAGGAACTTTGCATAATTTGGACAAGCGCACTGATTTACTCTTTGACAAAATAAATATATATATATATATATAATTCCAAATAAGGGGAGCACTCACCAGTCTTCAAGAAGGTATAAATTTTATTCAGGTCATCAATGACAGATCGACGTTTCGGTCATGTTTCTGACCTTTGTCAGGATACCAGTACAGTGAACTGGTGCTACCTAAATACCCCCATAAGTCCCACCTCCCAATTAATCATAGCAACTCCCCCACACCCCATAACAAAAGATAATGTCATTAATTTATGTTATCAAATGAATCAACATACATACATGTAATAGAGAACAAGAGATCATATCAAATATCAGGCATAAATAATGTTATACTGACCTCCTCATGTAGTCACAAGTATGCAGTCACACACTATCAGCTTCGCGTGTGGCGTGCGTTCCACTGCGGCCCGTACTTCCGGTCCGTGGAACGCACATCCAGTACTTCCGGGATATAGATCCCGGGGTGTGCATAGATGTTGTCAGGTAACCATGTGAAGATGCGTCGTCATGTGCCATTAAGGCACTTCCTGTGCGCACGATAATAGGGAAGTTATGTATCAACATAATATGGTTGCTTAGCAACCGTTATCGTCAGTGTGGAATCACAGGTCACCATATCAAAGCAAGAGCAATGTAGATCTATATAAAACGGGTTGTTATATCATGATCAATGATATAGAGTAAAGAAAAGGCATCACATACCCAGATCTGAGTTTAGATATAAACAAATAAATAAATAAAGAGCGATGTCCCACTAGTCATATACTAGGGGTAATGATATATTATATTATAAGTATCCCCTTCTAAAGCTATAAGTTGATAATTGCTATTAGGTTCCCGTGGTCATTGCTGAAATGTGTGTGACTACAAATAGTGACCACTTGGGGGGTAAGTAGGTTGGTGGGCGGTAGGTCGTTTGGGGTATCGTTTAACATAAGTATAAATAGAGGTTCCAAAGAATGAATTCCAAAAAATAAATATCACATACAAAGATAGATAATCAGATACCATCCAGGTAAATATTGGATATTTATATCTCATTAGTATTTGGTTTCAAGGATTGTATAGAAAAAATTCAAAAGAACCGACGACAGGAGCAAAAATATAGAAATAGAAAAAAGGAAAGAAAAAAGAAAAAATAGAATTATGTTAATTATATATAAAAAAAATTCAGAACAGTCCCACTTGGAGGGTTAATGTGAGGTAAACCAACACGGAGTATCCTTTATAAAAAGATACTATAGTGTATTCCATCATTAAGGCCTCGTGGTCTTATTGTGTCCAGTCTGTATATCCAGGCGGCTTCTCGCTTCAATAGCAATTTTGCTCGGTCACCACCTCTTCTCGGTGCCTCCACTCTGTCTATCAACCTTTAACACAGCAGGTCCGGTTATCCGGAGAGCAGTTAGAAACCTATGGCCAGTGGTCAAAACGGACCCCGTACTCAGGAAAAAATTACCTGACAAACCACTACTCAGTTTCAGACGTGCACACAATCTGAAAGATATACTGATGCAGCCCGACAGGATGGTACAGCAAACATCCAATATGTGGCAGATACCCAAAAAATTAGGGTGCTTCAAATGCATCAACTGCACCACATGCAGAAGCATGACCACGGGCCAGTTTTTCCATCACCCACATACGGGAGAAAAAATAACCATCCGTCATAGATTGACATGTACCTCTGACTATGTGGTATACACCCTGACATGCCCATGTTCCCTGGTATATGTGGGGAAGACGGTTCGTCCATTCCGTGAGAGGATGGCCAACCACCGTCTCTCCATCAGGAATGCAATATCAAGTGGCACCTCGGACAAACCTGTTGGTAGACACTTCTGTGAGGCAAAACACTCTTTGGCATCCTTAAGAAGTATGGTAATAGACAGAGTGGAGGCACCGAGAAGAGGTGGTGACCGAGCAAAATTGCTATTGAAGCGAGAAGCCGCCTGGATATACAGACTGGACACAATAAGACCACGAGGCCTTAATGATGGAATACACTATAGTATCTTTTTATAAAGGATACTCCGTGTTGGTTTACCTCACATTAACCCTCCAAGTGGGACTGTTCTGAAATTTTTTTTATATATAATTAACATAATTCTATTTTTTCTTTTTTCTTTCCTTTTTTCTATTTCTATATTTTTGCTCCTGTCGTCGGTTCTTTTGAATTTTTTCTATACAATCCTTGAAACCAAATACTAATGAGATATAAATATCCAATATATACCTGGATGGTATCTGATTATCTATCTTTGTATGTGATATTTATTTTTTGGAATTCATTCTTTGGAACCTCTATTTATACTTATGTTAAACGATACCCCAAACGACCTACCGCCCACCAACCTACTTACCCCCCAAGTGGTCACTATTTGTAGTCACACACATTTCAGCAATGACCACGGGAACCTAATAGCAATTATCAACTTATAGCTTTAGAAGGGGATACTTATAATATAATATATCATTACCCCTAGTATATGACTAGTGGGACATCGCTCTTTATTTATTTATTTGTTTATATCTAAACTCAGATCTGGGTATGTGATGCCTTTTCTTTACTCTATATCATTGATCATGATATAACAACCCGTTTTATATAGATCTACATTGCTCTTGCTTTGATATGGTGACCTGTGATTCCACACTGACGATAACGGTTGCTAAGCAACCATATTATGTTGATACATAACTTCCCTATTATCGTGCGCACAGGAAGTGCCTTAATGGCACATGACGACGCATCTTCACATGGTTACCTGACAACATCTATGCACACCCCGGGATCTATATCCCGGAAGTACTGGATGTGCGTTCCACGGACCGGAAGTACGGGCCGCAGTGGAACGCACGCCACACGCGAAGCTGATAGTGTGTGACTGCATACTTGTGACTACATGAGGAGGTCAGTATAACATTATTTATGCCTGATATTTGATATGATCTCTTGTTCTCTATTACATGTATGTATGTTGATTCATTTGATAACATAAATTAATGACATTATCTTTTGTTATGGGGTGTGGGGGAGTTGCTATGATTAATTGGGAGGTGGGACTTATGGGGGTATTTAGGTAGCACCAGTTCACTGTACTGGTATCCTGACAAAGGTCAGAAACATGACCGAAACGTCGATCTAACCTGCTTGTCATTGATGACCTGAATAAAATTTATACCTTCTTGAAGACTGGTGAGTGCTCCCCTTATTTGGAATTACATTGGAGTTGGAATTCTTTTCCCTCATTGGATGCCACCCCAGCATATGACTGCTCTAACGTGAGTGCGGACCCTCTATCTGTATATATATATATATATATATATATATATATATATATAAACAAATATGATATAGCGCTGATTAGTATCAAGCAGAGTATTTAGCATATATAAATGATGTGTATATAAAAAATACACTTGACGTGTGTCCATATAGTTGAATCACTGTAACTTCTTATAGATGCTACAAATGTGCACTAGATCCTCGTTTTATTAGTAGGACCGCAGCTCCCCTTCCAGCAATCCGAACTCCTCCGGAGAAGAAATATCTGTCAATAGAACATATTACGCTCCATAGTGCGTAAAACTTTTTATTTTTAAAAATATACACAAAGTGTTAAAACCAGCTGTTTTATATTCGTACCAGAAGGCAACCAGTGTGGGCTGGTTACCACGTGATTCAAATCAAATGATCGATGGGTATAGCAGGAACAAGTGTCAGGCGATCATACCGGATACCTCCACCCGCCGGCAGCTGGTCTCCCCAGGGTCTCGGGCAGGAATCACACACGTCCCCGACTCCTGGCTCAGCAATACCAACGATCCTGTACGTCACCAGACTCCGCCCCAACGCGTTTCGTCATAGACTTCGTCAGAGGGCTGGAGTCTGTGACGTTCAGATCCATTATAAAGTGTTCAATGTCTAATTTACATGAATGTGAAAGTGACTACACCTGAGCTGCAGGCTGTCGTTTGGTGCTATGAGAGGCATATACCATCTGGGTATTCCATGATTTTGCATGGATGCCTAATACTAGTAGACTATAAATTAGTGTCTTAAAAAATTATTATTAATACCGTTAAAGGTGTAGGGGTTACAGGAGCTGTACTAGCTCCATTTTTATGCTGTTACACCAATTTAGCCAATTTACAAACCACAGTGTGCAGCTGAGTTTACAATACATTCAGTGTCCGATTTATACAGATATCTCAACTACAACACCTAAGCCGCAGGCTGTCGTTTGATTTAAATGTATACGTTCTAATTATTCCGAAATACTGCATGGAAGCCTGATGTTCATTAACTGTAATTTAGTAGCTTAATAGCATTAAATACTGCTCAGCATTGAAGATGTATATGTTACAAGAATGGTATTGCTTCCATATTTTAACCGATTTAGCCGATTAACAAACCACAGTATGCGGCTAGGTTTAACAATATATCTAAAATGATGAAGACATTATCCAGCAACCCTAGTGATACATTATAAAAATGATGCATACACCAGAACTTATTGCTATCAAGAATAAGATCTAAAAATTCGATTTTAAATTCGATTTTAATAATATATATATAAATATATAATTTAAAGTTTACACACAAGGTGGATAAATTTAAAATCGAATTTTTAGATCTTATTCTTGATAGCACTGAATCTATAACCACTGGAAAAATCAATACATGTACATTTAAAAAAAAAGTAGATTGCAACAGCTACCTTGATTTTTCTAGCTGTCATTTACCAAGCTGGAAAAGAAATATTCCTTTTTCTCAGTTCACTAGACTAAGACGAAATTGTGCCACTTTGGATAAATTTGATGAACAAGCCTCAATATATACAGAGAGGTTTCTGGATCGAGGTTACCCATTAGGCTTAATTGAACATTCTAAAAAACGAGCAAGGGATAAGGATAGACAAGACTTGCTTGTATATAAGGATAAAGTAGGAAGCATGGAGTTGGAGAAAAATAAAAACATATGTCCATTTGTTACAGATTTCAATAATGAAGCAGGAGATATAAAAATGATACTTAAAAAGAACTGGCACATTTTACAATTAGACCCTATACTAGGGGAACATCTTCCCAATTACCCAGGGGTTTTCTATAGGAAAGCTAAAAATGTTAAAACAATGGTATCAAGAAGTCGGCTAGAACCCATTAGAGAGAAAAAAGAAAAACATTTTTTGGATGACCTCAAAGGTAGTCATGCATGTGGCAGCTGTAAGGTGTGCAAACTCATTGATAAGGAAAAAACTGTTTTTTATGACAAAAATAAAACTAAAACATATCAAATTAACAGTTTTATTAATTGTAACTCCACTCATGTAGTATACATGATTATATGTCCTTGCGGATATAGATATATAGGTAAAACAAAAAGAATGCTAAAAACACGCATACTTGAACATACTAGAAACATAAAAAATCAGGTCACCAATCATAGTGTTCCACGGCACTTCAGGGAACACCATTCCAGTGACCCTATGAAGCTCCGATTTAAAGGTATTGAACACATAAGTGTGAACAAGAACGGTGGAGACAGGGACCTAGAACTGGAACGAAGAGAAACGTTCTGGATACTCACTCTTAAAACACTGAAGCCAGAGGGGTTAAATGAAGGGTTTGAGATCACCCCGTTCCTTAAATGAAATGTATAAATAGGACTTCAGCTAATAATCCTATGTATATCCATATTTATATACTTTATTTCATTATTTTGTCATTCTTGTTCTTATTATTCCTTAATATATCTGTACTGTAGTTTTATATAAGCCAAACGAGTCGGCTATATATTCTTACATGCATATATCTTCCACTAAAAACTAATTTATATTCATATAAAAAAATATTTTCATAACTGGATGTTAAGTAATAAGTTCTGGTGTATGCATCATTTTTATAATGTATCACTAGGGTTGCTGGATAATGTCTTCATCATTTTAGATATATTGTTAAACCTAGCCGCATACTGTGGTTTGTTAATCGGCTAAATCGGTTAAAATATGGAAGCAATACCATTCTTGTAACATATACATCTTCAATGCTGAGCAGTATTTAATGCTATTAAGCTACTAAATTACAGTTAATGAACATCAGGCTTCCATGCAGTATTTCGGAATAATTAGAACGTATACATTTAAATCAAACGACAGCCTGCGGCTTAGGTGTTGTAGTTGAGATATCTGTATAAATCGGACACTGAATGTATTGTAAACTCAGCTGCACACTGTGGTTTGTAAATTGGCTAAATTGGTGTAACAGCATAAAAATGGAGCTAGTACAGCTCCTGTAACCCCTACACCTTTAACGGTGAGTTGGTATTAATAATAATTTTTTAAGACACTAATTTATAGTCTACTAGTATTAGGCATCCATGCAAAATCATGGAATAACCAGATGGTATATGCCTCTCATAGCACCAAACGACAGCCTGCAGCTCAGGTGTAGTCGCTTTCACATTCATGTAAATTAGACATTGAACACTTTATAATGGATCTGAACGTCACAGACTCCAGCCCTCTGACGAAACGCGTTGGGGCGGAGTCTGGTGACGTACAGGATCGTTGGTATTGCTGAGCCAGGAGTCGGGGACGTGTGTGATTCCTGCCCGAGACCCTGGGGAGACCAGCTGCCGGCGGGTGGAGGTATCCGGTATGATCGCCTGACACTTGTTCCTGCTATACCCATCGATCATTTGATTTGAATCACGTGGTAACCAGCCCACACTGGTTGCCTTCTGGTACGAATATAAAACAGCTGGTTTTAACACTTTGTGTATATTTTTAAAAATAAAAAGTTTTACGCACTATGGAGCGCCCCCTATATATGTTCTATTGACAGATATATATATATATATATATATATATATATATATATATACATACATACATACAGGTTGAGTATCCCATATCCAAATATCCGAAATACGGAATATTCCGAAATACAGACTTTTTTAGTGAGAGTGATATAGTGAAACCTTTGTTTTTTGATGGCTCAATGTACACAAACTTTGTTTAATAGACACAGTTATTAAAAATATTGTATTAAATGACCTTCAGGCTGTGTATATAAAGTGTATATGAAACATAAATGAATTGGGTGAATGTAGACACACTTTGTTTAATGCACAAAGTTATAAAAAATATTGGCTAAAATTACCTTCAGGCTGTGTGTATAAGGTGTATATGTAACATAAATGCATTCTGTGCTTATATTTAGGTCCCATCACCATGATATCTCATTATGGTATGCAATTATTCCAAAATACGGAAAAATCCCATATCCAAAATACCTCTGGTCCCAAGCATTTTGGATAAGGGATACTCAACCTGTATATATAAGAAGAAAAAATGAAGAATAGCGCCTAGGACAATCCTAATTAAGACACACTGATAAAATATTATGGGATCAATTAAAGTATTGAAACACACCCCATCAATCAATGGGTGGCAGCTCGTGCCCAGTACGGGGGGAAAGATAAAAAATAGAGTGCAAATAGAGCGCCTGATAGTGTTCTATATATTATTGTATAGCCAGTTCACCCTGTGAGGTATGCAAAGTGCAAAATTTAAAAAAGAGGACAGCTTCGATCGGATGACACTTCAGAACATGTAAATTAGAAAACAAAAGACAAACATAGTGTGTACTGTTTTCACAAAGTTAAAATCCGCATAAGGCTCTGAAATTAGGAAACTTGCTGGTCCCAGTAACCATACAGAAGCTTATCAAATTACAAATATAAACAAAATTTAATACAACAATCCTGACGCAAATGCAGGTAGCAAACGTACAAGATGAAAACAATTAGATAGCTTATCTATCCACAATTGGAAATGTCGTGTGAACAGCAAATCCCAGTTCCATAACCAGATGTTCAATTTAAAATCCTGTAGCAAATGCAGGTAGCATACGTACGCGATAAAAACAAAGAAACGGCTTATCTGTCCACTGTTAGAAGTGTCGGGTGAGCAGCAAATCCCAAGGTTCCTAATTTCAGAGCCTTATGCGGATTTTAACTTTGTGAAAACAGTACACACTATGTTTGTCTTTTGTTTTCTAATTTACATGTTCTAAAGTGTCATCCGATCGAAGTTGTCCTCAAGGAGCTAAGTTGTTCTTTTTTAAATTTTGCACTTCACACCTCACAGGGTGAACTGGCTATACAATAATATATATAACACTATCAGGCGCTCTATTTGCACTCTCTCTCTCTCTCTCTCTCTCTCTCTCTCTCTCTCTCTCTCTCTCTCTCTCTATATATATATATATATATATATATATATATATTTCTCTATCGTCCTAAGTGGATGCTGGGGTTCCTGAAAGGACCATGGGGAATAGCGGCTCCGCAGGAGACAGGGCACAAAAAAGTAAAGCTTTACTAGGTCAGGTGGTGTGCACTGGCTCCTCCCCCTATGACCCTCCTCCAGACTCCAGTTAGATTTTGTGCCCGAACGAGAAGGGTGCAATCTAGGTGGCTCTCCTAAAGAGCTGCTTAGAGAAAGTTTAGTTTAGGTTTTTTTCTTTACAGTGAGTCCTGCTGGCAACAGGATCACTGCAACGTGGGACTTAGGGGGAAAGTAGTAAACTCACCTGCATGCAGAGTGGATTTGCTGCTTGGCTACTGGACACCATTAGCTCCAGAGGGATCGAACACAGGCCCAGCCGTGGAGTCCGGTCCCGGAGCCGCGCCGCCGACCCCCTTGCAGATGCTGAAGCGTGAAGAGGTCCGGAAACCGGCGGCTGAAGACTCCTCAGTCTTCATAAGGTAGCGCACAGCAATGCAGCTGTGCGCCATTTTCCTCTCAGCACACTTCACTGGGCAGTCACTGAGGGTGCAGAGCGCTGGGGGGGGGCGCTCTGAGAGGCAAATATAAACCTTATACAAGGCTAAAAATACCTCACATATAGCCCATAGGGGCTATATGGAGATATTTAACCCCTGCCTGACTGGAAAAATAGCGGGAGAAGAACCCGCCGAAAAAGGGGCGGGGCCTATCTCCTCAGCACACGGCGCCATTTTCTGTCACAGCTCCGCTGGTCAGAACGGCTCCCAGGTCTCTCCCCTGCACTGCACTACAGAAACAGGGTAAAACAGAGAGGGGGGGCACATTAATGGCTATATATATATATATTAAAGCAGCTATAAGGGAGCACTTAATATAAGGATATCCCTTGTATATATAGCGCTTTGTGGTGTGTGCTGGCAGACTCTCCCTCTGTCTCCCCAAAAGGGCTAGTGGGTCCTGTCTTCATTAGAGCATTCCCTGTGCGTTTGCGGTGTGTGTCGGTACGTGGTGTCGACATGTATGAGGACGATATTGGTGTGGAGGCGGAGCAATTGCCAAATATGCAGATGTCACCCCCCAGGGGGTCGACACCAGAATGGATGCCTTTATTTGTGGAATTACGTGATGGTTTATCTTCCCTTAAACAGTCAGTTGAGGACATGAGGCGGCCGGACAATCAATTAATGCCTGTCCAGGCGCCTCAAACACCGTCAGGGGCTGTAAAACGCCCTTTGCCTCAGTCGGTCGACACAGACCCAGACACGGGCACTGATTCCAGTGACGACGGTAGAAATTCAAACGTATTTTCCAGTAGGGCCACACGTTATATGATTTTGGCAATGAAGGAGACGTTACATTTAGCTGATACTACAGATACCGTAAAACAGGGTATTATGTATGGTGTGAAAAAACTACAAACAGTTTTTCCTGAATCAGAAGAATTAAATGACGTGTGTGATGAAGCGTGGGTTGCTCCTGATAAAAAGTTGATAATTTCAAAAAAGTTATTGGCATTATACCCTTTCCCGCCAGAGGTTAGGGCGCGCTGGGAAACACCCCCTAAGGTGGACAAGGCGCTCACACGCTTATCCAAACAAGTGGCGTTACCCTCTCCTGAGACGGCCGCACTTAAGGATCCATCAGATAGAAAGATGGAAGTTATTCAAAAGAATATATACACACATGCAGGTGTTATACTACGACCAGCTATAGCAACTGCCTGGATGTGCAGTGCTGGAGTAGTTTGGTCAGAATCCCTGATTGAAAATATTGATACCCTAGATAGGGACAATGTTTTACTGTCGTTAGAACAAATAAAGGATGCATTTATCTATATGCGTGATGCACAGAGGGATATCTGCACACTGGCATCTCGGGTGAGTGCTATGTCCATTTCAGCCAGAAGAGCCTTATGGACACGACAGTGGACAGGCGATGCGGATTCAAAACGTCACATGGAGGTTTTGCCGTATAAAGGGGAGGAGTTATTTGGAGTTGGTCTATCAGACTTGGTGGCCACGGCTACTGCCGGGAAATCCACTTTTTTACCTCAAGTCACTCCCCAACAGAGAAAGGCACCGACCTTTCAACCGCAGCCTTTTCGCTCCTACAAAAATAAGAGAGCAAAGGGCTTGTCGTACCTGCCACGAGGCAGAGGAAGAGGGAAGAGACACCAACAGGCAGCTCCTTCCCAGGAACAGAAGCCCTCCCCGGCTCCTGCAAAAACCTCAGCATGACGCTGGGGCCTCTCAAGCGGACTCGGGGACAGTGGGGGGCCGTCTCAAAAATTACAGCGCGCAGTGGGCTCACTCGCAGGTAGACCCCTGGATCCTGCAGATAATATCTCAGGGGTACAGGTTGGAATTAGAGACGGATCCTCCTCATCGTTTCCTGAAGTCTGCCTTACCAACCGTCTCTTCCGAAAGGGAGAGGGTGTTGGAAGCCATTCACAAGCTGTACGCTCAGCAGGTGATAGTCAAAGTACCCCTATTACAACAAGGAAAGGGGTATTATTCCACTCTATTTGTGGTACCGAAGCCGGATGGCTCGGTAAGGCCTATTCTAAATCTGAAGTCCTTGAACCTCTACATAAAAAAGTTCAAGTTCAAGATGGAGTCACTCAGAGCAGTGATAGCGAACCTGGAAGAAGGGGACTTTATGGTATCCTTGGACATCAAGGATGCGTATCTACACGTTCCGATTTACCCCGCACACCAGGGGTACCTCAGGTTCATTGTTCAAAACTGTCACTATCAGTTTCAGACGCTGCCGTTCGGATTGTCCACGGCGCCTCGGGTCTTTACCAAGGTAATGGCCGAGATGATGATTCTTCTTCGAAGAAAAGGCGTATTAGTTATCCCATACTTGGACGATCTCCTAATAAGGGCAAGGTCCAGAGAACAGCTGGAGACAGCTTTAGCACTATCTCAAGAGGTGCTAAGACAACACGGGTGGATTCTGAATATTCCAAAATCCCATTTAATCCCGACAACTCGTCTGCTGTTCCTAGGAATGATTCTGGACACGGTTCAGAAAAAGGTTTTCCTTCCAGAGGAAAAAGCCAAGGAGTTATCCGATCTGGTCAGGAACCTCCTAAAACCAGGAAAAGTGTCAGTACATCAATGCACAAGAGTCCTGGGAAAAATGGTGGCTTCTTACGAAGCAATTCCATTCGGCAGATTCCATGCAAGAATATTCCAAAGGGATCTGTTGGACAAATGGTCAGGGTCGCATCTGCAGATGCACCTGCAAATAACCCTGTCACCAAAGACAAGGGTGTCACTTCTGTGGTGGTTGCAGAAGGCTCACCTATTAGAAGGCCGCAGATTCGGCATTCAGGATTGGATCCTGGTGACCACGGACGCCAGCCTGAGAGGCTGGGGAGCAGTCACACAAGGAAGAAACTTCCAGGGAGTATGGACGAGTCTGGAAAAGTCTCTTCACATAAACATTCTGGAACTAAGAGCAATCTACAATGCTCTAAGCCAGGCGGAACTTCTCCTGCAAGGAAAGCCGGTGTTGATTCAGTCGGACAACATCACGGCGGTCGCCCATGTAAACAGGCAGGGCGGCACAAGAAGCAGGAGTGCAATGGCAGAAGCTGCCAAGATTCTTCGCTGGGCGGAGAATCACGTGATAGCACTGTCAGCAGTGTTCATCCCGGGCGTGGACAACTGGGAAGCAGACTTCCTCAGCAGACACGATCTTCATCCGGGAGAGTGGGGTCTACATCCAGAAGTCTTCAACATGTTAATAGACCGTTGGGAAAGACCAATTGTAGACATGATGGCGTCTCGCCTCAACAAGAAACTGGACAAATATTGCGCCAGGTCAAGAGATCCACAGGCAATAGCTGTGGACGCACTGGTAACTCCTTGGGTGTACCAGTCAGTGTATGTGTTTCCTCCTCTGCCGCTCATACCAAAGGTATTGAAGATCATACGGCAAAGAAGAGTAAGAACAATACTAGTGGTTCCGGATTGGCCGAGAAGGACTTGGTATCCGGAACTTCAAGAGATGCTCACGGACGAACCGTGGCCTCTACCTCTGAGAAGGGACCTGCTACAGCAGGGTCCCTGTCTTTTTCAAGACTTACCGCGGCTGCGTTTGACGGCATGGCGGTTGAACGCCAGATCCTAAAAGGGAAAGGCATTCCAGAAGAAGTCATTCCTACCTTGATTAAGGCACGGAAGGAAGTCACCGTGAAACATTATCACCGCATTTGGCGAAAATATGTAGCGTGGTGCGAGGATCGGAGGGTTCCGACGGAGGAATTCCAACTGGGTCGTTTCCTACATTTCCTGCAATCAGGATTATCTATGGGTCTCAAATTGGGATCCATTAAGGTTCAAATTTCGGCCCTGTCAATATTCTTCCAAAAAGAATTGGCCTCTGTCCCTGAGGTCCAGACTTTTGTCAAGGGAGTACTGCATATACAGCCTCCTGTGGTGCCTCCGGTGGCACCGTGGGATCTAAATGTAGTTTTAGATTTCCTCAAATCCCATTGGTTTGAACCATTGAAAAAGGTGGATTTGAAATATCTCACATTGAAAGTGACTATGTTACTAGCCCTGGCCTCTGCCAGGAGAGTATCTGAATTGGCGGCTTTATCTTATAAAAGTCCTTATCTAATCTTCCATTCGGATAGGGCAGAACTGCGGACTCGTCCGCATTTTCTCCCTAAAGTGGTATCAGCATTTCATCTGAACCAACCTATTGTGGTGCCTGCGGCCACTAGCGACTTGGAGGACTCCAAGTTGTTGGACGTTGTCAGAGCCTTAAAAATATACATTGCAAGGACGGCTGGAGTCAGAAAATCTGACTCGCTGTTTATATTGTATGCACCCAACAAGTTGGGCGCACCTGCTTCTAAGCAGTCGATTGCTCGTTGGATTTGTAACACAATTCAACTTGCACATTCTGTGGCAGGCCTGCCACAGCCTAAAACTGTAAAAGCCCACTCCACAAGGAAGGTGGGCTCATCTTGGGCGGCTGCCCGAGGGGTCTCGGCATTACAACTCTGCCGAGCAGCTACGTGGTCGGGGGAGAACACGTTTGTAAAATTTTACAAATTTGATACCCTGGCAAAGGAGGACCTGGAGTTCTCTCATTCGGTGCTGCAGAGTCATCCGCACTCTCCCGCCCGTTTGGGAGCTTTGGTATAATCCCCATGGTCCTTTCAGGAACCCCAGCATCCACTTAGGACGATAGAGAAAATAAGAATTTACTTACCGATAATTCTATTTCTCGGAGTCCGTAGTGGATGCTGGGCGCCCATCCCAAGTGCGGATTATCTGCAATACTTGTACATAGTTATTGTTAACTAATTCGGGTTATTGTTAAGGAGCCATCTTTAAGAGGCCCTTTCTGTTGTCATACTGTTAACTGGGTTTAGATCACAAGTTGTACGGTGTGATTGGTGTGGCTGGTATGAGTCTTACCCGGGATTCAAAATGCCTCCCTTATTGTGTATGCTCGTCCGGGCACAGTACCTAACTGGAGTCTGGAGGAGGGTCATAGGGGGAGGAGCCAGTGCACACCACCTGACCTAGTAAAGCTTTACTTTTTTGTGCCCTGTCTCCTGCGGAGCCGCTATTCCCCATGGTCCTTTCAGGAACCCCAGCATCCACTACGGACTCCGAGAAATAGAATTATCGGTAAGTAAATTCTTATTATATATATATATATATATATATATATTGATTGTTATTATTATGATCCCTTGAAGCTGACCCCGTTACACCTCAAATTGATGATTGATGTCCTTATGAGGCGACTATAGCTCTGATTTGTCTCATAGCCTGTGTGGAATACACCATTGACACTTCTGGCATGGTAGAATACACATTTCCCGTGTTATGCACTTGTGGAACGCAGATACCGCCCGTCCTGGCCGGATGGAACGCATGTGTTTCTGGTCGGTGGAACGCATGCACTTCCTGCCCGGCGGCGGCGGACTGGGGCCGACTGGGTGCTGCGCCCGCTCGGTGGTGCCCTTGTGGCGATAGGGATGTGGCACCGTCAGGGATGTGTATGTCTTGATTTTGGGCACCCCGGGTGCTCGGGAAACATGTTTGACTTAGTTGGTGAGCTTACAGTGATGCACTCGCGACTTCCGGGCACTTCCGGTCCGGGAGGTTTAAAAGGCATTTTGCGGCTGGGGGCTAACATACAGCCCAGGGGAGATGGACTGCTGCAGGTGCTTCGTAAGTAAGCATGGATTTTGATATTTCTCACAGCATTCTGTTATTGAATATTGACTGATGGGTGCCCTTTGTATAGATTGAGGATATTTGTTATACCTCACCTGCTTGCCCTGGTTGTTGTATCTAAAGGTGGGTACACACTGGAAGATATATCTGCCGATATATCTATGGATGGATCGGGCAGACCCATTCTGAATTTAAAATCCTTAAATCTATACTTAAAGAAGTTCAAGATGGAATCGCTCAGAGCGGTCATCTCAAGTTTGGAAGGGGGAGATTATATGGTGTCCCTAGACATAAGGGATGCATACCTTCATGTCCCCATATATCAACCTCATCAGGCGTTCCTGAGATTTGTGGTGCAGGATTGTCATTACCAATTTCAGACGTTGCCGTTTGGGCTTTCCACGGCCCCGAGGATTTTTACCAAATTAATGGCAGAGATGATGGTGCTCCTGCGCAAGCAGGGTGTCACAATTATCCCATACTTGGACGATCTCCTGATAAAAGCGAGATCGAGAGAACAGTTGCTGGACAGCGTATCTCTCTCCCTGAGGGTGTTGCAACAACACGGTTGGATTCTCAATCTACCGAAGTCACAGTTCCAACGACCCGATTGCCTTTCTTAGGCATGATTCTGGACACGGAACAAAAGAGGGTCTTTCTCCCGATGGAAAAGGCCCAGGAACTTCAGAGCTTGGTCAGGGACCTATTAAAGCCATACAGGGTGTCGGTACATCACTGCACTCGAGTTCTGGGAAAGATTGTGGCGTCTTACGAGGCCATTCCATTCGGCAGGTTCCATGCCAGGACTTTTCAGTGGGACCTTGTGGACAAGTGGTCCGGGTCACATCTACAGATTCATCAGATGATCCGCATGTCCCCGAGGGCCAGGGTATCTCTCTTGTGGTGGCTGCAGAGTGCTCACCTTTCTTGAGGGTCGCAGGTTCGGCATTCAGGACTGGGTTCTGGTGACCACGGACGTGAGCCTCCGAGGATGGGGAGCAGTCACACAGGGAAGAAACTTCCAAGGTCTGTGGTCAAGACAGGAGACTTGTCTACACATCAACGTACTGGAATTAAGGGCCATATACAACGGCCTTCGTCAAGCGGAGACCTTACTTCGAGGTCTACCGGTTCTGATTCAGTCAGACAACATCACAGCAGTGGCTCATGTAAACCGCCAAAGCGGCACAAGGAGCAGAGTGGCAATGGCAGAAGCCTCAAAGATTCTTCGATGGGCGGAGAGTCATGTAAGCGCTCTGTCAGCAGTCTTCATTCCGGGAGTGGACAACTGGGAGGCAGACTTCCTAAGCAGACACGATCTGCATCCAGGAGAGTGGGGACTTCATCAGGAAGTCTACGCAGAGATTGCAAGTCAGTGGGGACTGCCTCAAATAGACATGATGGCTTCACGCCTCAACAAGAAACTACAGAGATATTGCGCCAGGTCAAGGGACCCTCAGGCGGTAGCAGTGGACGCCCTGGTGACACCGTGGGTTTTCTAGTCGGTCTATGCGTTTCCTCCTCTTCCTCTCATCTCAAAGATACTGAGAATCATAAGACGAAGAGGGATTCAGACAATTCTCATTGTTCCAGATTGGCCTCGAAGGGCCTGGTATCCGGATCTGCAAGAAATGCTCACAGAAGATCCGTGGCCTCTTCCTCTCAGGGAAGACCTGTTACAACAAGGGCCCTGTCTGTTCCTGGACTTGCCGCAACTGCGTTTGACGGCATGGCGGTTGAACGCAGGATCCTAGAGAAAAAGGGCATTCCGGATGAGGTTATTCCTACTCTGATAAAGGCTAGGAAGGAGGTGACATCGAAACATTATCACCGTATCTGGAGGAAGTATGTATCTTGGTGCGAAGCCAGGACTGTTCCTCCGGAAGAATTCCATCTGGGGCGTTTTCTCCACTTCCTGCAAACTGGAGTGAATTTGGGCCTAAAGTTAGGCTCCATTAAGGTTCAGATTTCGGCCCTATCCATTTTCTTTCAAAAGGAATTGGCTTCTCTTCCAGAAGTCCAGACTTTCGTGAAAGGGGTGCTGCATATCCAGCCTCCTTTTGTGCCTCCGGTGGCACCATGGGACCTTAACGTGGTGTTACGGTTTCTTAAGTCTCACTGGTTTGAACCTCTGCAAACTGTTGAATTGAAGTATCTCACTTGGAAAGTGGTCATGCTATTGGCTTAGGCTTCGGCGCGGCGAGTGTCAGAGTTGGCGGCTTTGTCTCACAAAAGCCCTTATCTGATTTTTCATGTGAATAGAGCTGAGTTGCGGACGTTTCCTCAGTTTTTGCCTAAGGTGGTTTCTTGTTTTCATATGAACCAACCTATTGTGGTGCCAGTGGCTACTAGGAACGTGGAGGATTCTTAGTCCCTGGATGTGGTCAGGGCATTGAAAATTTATGTGGCCAGAACGGCTGGAGTCAGGAAGACTGACTCGCTGTTTATCCTGTATGCATCCAACAAGCTGGGTGCTCCTGCTTCAAAGCAAACTATTGCTCGCTGGATCTGTAACACGATTCAGCAGGCTCATTCTGCGGCGGGATTGCCGCAGCCGAAATCGGTGAAAGCCCATTCCACAAGGAAAGTGGGCTCTTCTTGGGCGGCTGCCCGAGGCGTCTCGGCTTTACAACTTTGCTGAGCGGCGACTTGGTCGGTTTCAAACATTTTTGCAAAATTCTATAAGTTTGATACCCTGGCTGATGAGGACCTAAATGTTTGCTCATTCGGTGCTGCAGAGCTTTGGTATAATCCCCATGCTCCCGCCCGTTTTGGAGCTTAGGTATAATCCCCATGGTCCTTACGGAGTCTCCAGCATCCTCCAGGACGTAAGAGAAAATAAGATTTTAAACCTACCGGTAAATATTTTTCTCTAACATCCTAGTGGATGCTGGGGACTCCGTAAGGACCATGGGGAATAGACGGGCTCCGCAGGAGACATGGGCACTTTAAGAAAGAATTTAGATTCTGGTGTGCTCTGGCTCCTCCCTCTATGTCCCTCCTCCAGACCTCAGTTTGAATCTGTGCCCGGACGAGCTGGGTGCTGTTCAATGGGCTCTCCTGAGCTTGCTGTAAGAAAGTATTTTGTTAGGTTTTTTATTTTCAGGGAGCTCTGCTGGCAACAGATTTCCTGCATCGTGGGACTTAGGGGAGAGAAGCAGCCCTACTCTCTGAAGCTAGGTCCTGCTTCTTAGGCTACTGGACACCATTAGCTCCAGAGGGATCGTACACAGGATCTCACCCTCGTCGTCCGATCCCAGAGCCGCGCCGCCGTCACCCTCGCAGAGCCGGAAGACAGAAGCCGGGTGAGTATGAGAAGCAAGAAGACTTCGAAATCGGCGGCAGAAGACTCCGTTCTTCACATGAGGTAACGCACAGCACTGCAGCTGTGCGCCATTGCTCCAAACACACCTCACATACTCCAGTCACTGTAAGGGTGCAGGGCGCAGGGGTGGGCGCCCTGGGCAGCATATGGACCTCTTTTGGCAAAAGTACACATATATACAGTTGGTCACTGTATATATATGTATGAGCCCCTGCCAAGAAAATGTATATTTAAGCGGGAAAGAAGCCCGCCGTCGAGGGGGCTGGGCTTCTTCCTCAGCACTCACCAGCGCCATGTTTTTTCTCCACAGCACCGCTGAGAGGAAGCTCCCCAGCCTCTCCCCTGCAGATACACGGTAGAAGAGGGTAAAAAGAGAGGGGGGGCACATAATTAGGCACAAAAATCAATATAAACAGCAGCTACTGGGTTAACATTAAGTTACTGTGTTATTCCTGGGTTAATAGCGCTGGGGTGTGTGCTGGCATACTCTCTCTCTGTCTCTCCAAAGGGCCTTGTGGGGGAATTGTCTTCAGATGAGCATTCCCTGAGTGTGTGGTGTGTTGGTACGTGTGTGTCGACATGTCTGAGGTAAAAGGCTCCCCTAAGGAGGAGATGGAGCAAATGTGTGTGTGAGGGGTGTCTCCATCGACAACGCAGACACCTGTTTGGATATGTGTAATTAAGTGCTAAGGTAAATTTATTGCACAAAAGATTAGAGAACAGACAGTGAATCTACACAGGTCTGTCCCTATGTCGCAGAGACCTTCAGAGTCTCACAATGCTCACTATCCAAAATAATAGACACTGATATCGACACGGAGTCTGACTCCAGTGTCGACTACGATAATGCAAAGTTACAGCCAAAATGGCAGGAAAGTATTCAATATATGATTATTGTAATAAAAGATGATTTGCATATCACTGATGACTCATCTGTCCCTGACACAAGGGTACACATGTTTAAGGGGAAGAAAGCTGAGGTAAATTTCCCTCCTCTCATGATGAAAAAGAGCGGGAATCTCCAGACAAGAGACTGCAGTTTCCCACAAAGAATTCTCAGGGAGTATCCTTTCCCTACTAGGGCCAGGATACGATGGGAATCTTCCCCTAGGGTGTCACGTTTGCCCAAAAGGTAGCGCTGACTTAAAAGCTATCCTCAGGGATCCTGCAGATAGCGTGCACATTCTGGTACACTACTCAGACCGGCGATGGGGTCGGCATGGGTTTATAGCGCTGTAGCAGCGTGGACAGGTACCTTATCAGCAGAGATTGAGACCCTAGTATGTATGAGATAGATAGAGATAGATAGAGATAGATATATATATCAAGAAGGATATAGCAGGCACTCACTATTATAGCAGCCACCGGGGTGCCATCCCATAAATGTATACAAAATGCAGTCCACTGGTGTAGAATAACCAGATAATTCCCCCAGGCAGGGACCAGGCGGCACTCCACGGATTTTTGAAAAAAGCAGCTTATTTATTTAAAGTGCAAATAGTGCATCATAGTGAGCATAATACCGACGTTTCAACGCCCATAGGCGTTTTTTTCAAGGTGCTCAGACTAGTGTAGCAAACACAAAACAAACACAGAACCACCAGTGTACTTACCTAAATAGTCTCCACGTGTAAGGTCTCCCTCGGTCAGCTTCCGGACGCCTGCGGTGTGCGGTGCGCGCGCTCCCAAGCTCCGTCACCGGCTTCCACTGATGACGTCGCGTCGTTGCTAGGCAACCGGACGCGGCCGTTGCTCCCACCGCGGCTCACGGTAGCCGATCAGGGGCAGACTGGAAAGAACAAATAGACACAAATGTGAAAGGTGCTCCCGAAGAAGCGTGCAAACAAGAGAGATTAAAAGCATTAAAAGAAAGAACACCCAGGAGAATGATGCAATATCAATGCAGATAGGAAGATCCTTACCAATAACATAATAATGTTATAGCAGTATAAACAGGAACCTTAATTCCCCACACCCCTACTCAAAACAAGGGGGACAGGTCACTTCGCCCGACACCACATGGGAGTGAGGTACTCTAAGATAGTAAAATGAATACCACATAACAGCTGATGACATAAAGAGATCAATTGAGCAATCATACTATGGTTGACATGAATGGATTAATATAGCCCAATGCGCCATATGCTGCATAATAATATGATGTGATCATAAAAAGACATTCCACAGCATTTGTTCATTAAGGCCACTCGGCGTTAGAGAGTTCAATTTATAGATCCATCTTGCTTCTTTTTGAGCCAGGACCTTTGCTCTATCACCCCCTCGTGGTAGTATCGGAACGTGGTCCAAAATCTTATATTTTAGGTCAGATAGGGAATGTTTGGCCAATTTAAAGTGGCGTGCCACTGGTTGATCGCTTCTTTTTCCTCCCTCAATCGCCCCCCTTATAGCAGAGCGATGTAACGCCATACGTTCCCTAAACGTTCTAATAGTCTGACCCACATAAATTAATCCGCATGGACAAAAAATCTCGGCATGCATGAGTACTAGTAACATCAACTATTTGGACGTGGCGATTGGAATTAAACACTGCAAGATTACTACTGAGGTATTCTATAAAACAACAGATCGGAACACCCTGCTACTCCACAACAGCTTCCATCCACCCTCGTTAAAGAGGGGTCTCCCAAAATCCCAACTCATGAGAGCAGCACGTATCACGAATGACAGATCATGTTTGGAACCGGCACTTGATAAAGTTGTGCAGAAATTCCTTGTACGGGGTTATGACAGAAGGGTGTTGCTGGAATTAAAGGAAGAAGTGATGATGATTCCCAGGGAACAACTTTTAAGACCTTGTTCTAGAAAGATGGCTAATAAAATCCCTCTGGTCACTGAATTCACTACGGCCAGTGGTGTGTTATCCAGAGCAACTAAGGCCTTGTGGCCCATTGTAACCTCCGATAGGAACCTGCCATGCTTTAAAAATAAAACAATTATGCCAAGCTATAAGAGGGGCAGAAATCTCCATGATTTGTTAGTAAAGACGGATGTGTCCCCTAAACGGACAACAATTAATATCAAGGGATGCTTTAAATGCCTTTCTTGTGAGACATGCTGCTATATGGAAACGGGTCCTACATTTGTGCATCCAAGGACACAGATGTCACATCGGATACAACATTATGTGACATGTACAACTCAATTTGTGATCTATGTGATTTTTTGTCCATGCGGATTAATTTATGTGGGTCAGACTATTAGAACGTTTAGGGAACGTATGGCGTTACATCGCTCTGCTATAAGGGGGGCGATTGAGGGAGGAAAAAGAAGCGATCAACCAGTGGCACGCCACTTTAAATTGGCCAAACATTCCCTATCTGACCTAAAATATAAGATTTTGGACCACGTTCCGATACTACCACGAGGGGGTGATAGAGCAAAGGTCCTGGCTCAAAAAGAAGCAAGATGGATCTATAAATTGAACTCTCTAACGCCGAGTGGCCTTAATGAACAAATGCTGTGGAATGTCTTTTTATGATCACATCATATTATTATGCAGCATATGGCGCATTGGGCTATATTAATCCATTCATGTCAACCATAGTATGATTGCTCAATTGATCTCTTTATGTCATCAGCTGTTATGTGGTATTCATTTTACTATCTTAGAGTACCTCACTCCCATGTGGTGTCGGGCGAAGTGACCTGTCCCCCTTGTTTTGAGTAGGGGTGTGGGGAATTAAGGTTCCTGTTTATACTGCTATAACATTATTATGTTATTGGTAAGGATCTTCCTATCTGCATTGATATTGCATCATTCTCCTGGGTGTTCTTTCTTTTAATGCTTTTAATCTCTCTTGTTTGCACGCTTCTTCGGGAGCACCTTTCACATTTGTGTCTATTTGTTCTTTCCAGTCTGCCCCTGATCGGCTACCGTGAGCCGCGGTGGGAGCAACGGCCGCGTCCGGTTGCCTAGCAACAACGCGACGTCATCAGTGGAAGCCGGTGACGGAGCTTGGGAGCGCGCGAACCGCACACCGCAGGCGTCCGGAAGCTGACCGAGGGAGACTTTACACGTGGAGACTATTTAGGTAAGTACACTGGTGGTTCTGTGTTTGTTTTGTGTTTGCTACACTAGTCTGAGCACCTTGAAAAAAACGCCTATGGGCGTTGAAACGTCGGTATTATGCTCACTATGATGCACTATTTGCACTTTAAATAAATAAGCTGCTTTTTTCAAAAATCCGTGGAGTGCCGCCTGGTCCCTGCCTGGGGGAATTATCTGGTTATTCTACACCAGTGGACTGCATTTTGTGTGTGTGTGTATATAGATAGATAGATAGATAGAGATATATATATATATATATATATATATATTAAAGATGCTGTCTTAAGATATATATATATATATATATATATATATATATATATATATATATATATATATAAAACATGCCCAAAGAGACATTAGTCTACTGGGTTCTAGAGTCAACGCTATGTCAATTTCTGCTTGACGTGTCCTGTAGAATATGCAATGGACAGGTGATACCGACTTAAGAGTCATATGGAAGGCTGAGGATTGTGTGGAGAAGGGATCTCGGACCTGGTCTCCACAGCTATAGCTGGTAATACTGATCTTTTGCCTTATATTCCTGCACAGCCTAGGAAAGCACGACATTATCAAATGCAGCCTTTCGATCACAAAGAAACAAGAAAGTCTGAGGTGCGTCCTTTCTTGCCAGAGGCAGGGGCTGAGGAAAGAAGCTGCACAACACAGCTAGTTCCCAGGAACAGAAGTCCTCCCCAGCCTCTACAAAATCCACCGCATGTTGCTGGGGCTCCACAGGCGGAGCTAGGCCCGGTGGGGGCACGTCTTCGTAATTTCAGCCACAAGTAGGTTCACTCCCTGTTGGATCCCTGGGCAATTGATATTGTGTCTCAGGGATACAAGCTGGACTTTGAGGAGATGCCCCCTCACCGACGGCCCTGCCGGCTTCCCCCCACGAGAGGGAAATAGTGTTAACTGCAATTCACAAATTGTATCTTCAACAGGTGGTGGTCAAGGTTCCCCTCCTTCAACAAGGAGGGGGTTATTATTCGACCATGTTGTAGTACCGAAACCGGACGGTTCGGTCAGACCCATATTGAATTTAAAATCCCTGAACATATACCTGAAAAGGTTCAAGTTCAAGATGGAATCGCTAAGAGCGGTCATCGCTAGCCTGAAAGGGGGAGATTTTATGGTGTCTCTGGACATAAAGGATGCATACCTTCATGTCCCCATTTATCCACCTCATCAGGCGTACCTCAGATTTGCGGTACAGGATTGTCATTACCAATTTCAGACGTTGCCGTTTGGTCTGGCCACGGCCCCGAGAATCTTCACCAAGGTAATGGCGGAAATGATGGTGCTCCTGCGGAAGCAAGGTGTCACAATTATCCCGTACTTGGACGATCTCCTCATAAAAGCGAGATTAAGAGAGCAGTTGCTGAACAGCGTATCACTTTCTCTGGAAGTGTAACGGCAACACGGCTGGATTCTAAATATTCCAAAGTCGCAGTTGGTTCCTACGGCTCATCTGCCTTTCCTAGGCATGATTCTAGTCACAGACCAGAAAAGGGTTTATCTCCCGATAGAGAGAGCTCAGGAGCTCATGACACTGGTCAGGAACCTATTAAACCAAAACAGGTGTCAGTGCATCACTGCACTCGAGTCCTGGGAAGGATGGTGGCATCATACGAGGCCATTCCCTTCGGCAGTTTCCATGCGAGGACCTTTCAATGGGACTTACTGGACAAGTGGTCCGGATCACATCTTCAGATGCATCGGTTAATCACCCTATCCCCTTGGGCCAGGGTGTCTCTCCTGTGGTGGCTGCTGAGTGCTCACCTTCTCGAGGGCCGCAGATTCGGCATTCAGGACTGGGTCCTGGTGACCACTGATGCAAGCCTCCGAGGGTGGGGAGCAGTCACAGAGGGAAACAATTTCCAAGGTCTGTGGTCAAGTCAGGAGACTTGCCTTCACATCAACATCCTGGAATTAAGGGCCGTATACAACGCCCTTCGTCAAGTGGAGACCCTGCTTCGCGAGCAACCGGTTCTGATTCAGTCAGAAGCCAGCAGAATTCTTCGCTGGGTGGAGAATCACGTAAGCGCACTGTCAGCAGTGTTCATCCCGGGAGTGGACAACTGGGAAGCAGACTTCCTCAGCAGGCACGACCTCCACCCGGGAGAGTGGGAACTTCATCAAGAAGTCTTCACACAGATTGCAAGTCGGTGGGAACTGCCACAGGTGGACATGATGGCATCCCGCCTCAACAAAAAGCTACAGAGGTATTGCGCCAGGTCATGAGACCCTCAGGCGATAGCTGTGGACGCACTGGTGACACCGTGGGTGTTCCAGTCGGTCTATGTATTTTCTCCTCTTCCTCTCATACCGATAAGAAAAAGAGGAGTGAGAACAATACTCATTGTTCCGGATTGGCCAAGAAGGGCTTGGTATCCAGATCTGCAAGAAATGTTCACAGAGGACCCGTGGCCTCTTTCTCTAAGACAGGACTTGTTGCAACAAGGGCCCTGTCTGTTCCAAGACTTACCGCGGCTGCGTTTGACGGCATGGCGGTTGAACGCTGGATCCTAGCGGAAAAAGGCATTCCAGATGAGGTCATTCCTACGCTGATAAAGGCTAGGAAGGACGTGACAGCTCAACATTATCACCGTATATGGCGGAAATATGTTGCTTGGTGTGACGCCAGGAATTCCCCTACGGAGGAATTCCAGCTGGGCCGTTTCCTTCACTTCCTACAGTCAGGAGTGACTTTGGGCCTAAAATTGGGTTACATTAAGGTCCAAATTTCGGCCCTATCCATTTTCTTTCAAAAAGAGCTGGCTTCTCTACCTGAAGTTCAGACGTTTGTGAAGGGAGTGCTGCGTATTCAACCCCCTTTTGTGCCTCCAGTGGCACCTTGGGATCTTAACGTGGTGTTGAGTTTCCTGAAATCCCACTGGTTTGAACCACTCAAAACGGTGGAATTGAAATATCTCACGTGGAATGTGGTCATGCTTCTAGCATTGGTTTCGGCTAGGCGTGTGTCAGAATTAGCGGCTTTGTCACATAAAAGCCCCTATCTGGTTTTCCATGCGGATAGAGCAGAACTGCGGACCCGTCCACAATTTCTGCCAAAAGTGGTTTCATCCTTTCATATAAACCAACCTATTGTGGTGCCTGTGGCTACTACTGACTTGGAGGATTTCGAGTTACTTGATGTGGTCAGGGCTTTGAAGTTTTATGTAGCCAGAACGGCTAGGGTCAGGAAAATAGAATCTTTGTTTATCCTGTATGCTTCCAACAAGCTTGGTGCTCCTGCTTCAAAGCAAACTATTGCTCGCTGGATCTGTAATACGATTCAGCAGGCTCATTCTGCAGCTGGATTGCCGCTGCCAAAATCAGTTAAGGCCCATTCCACTAGGAAGGTGGGCTCTTCTTGGGCGGCTGCCCGAGGGGTCTCGGCATTACAGCTGTGCCGAGCGGCTACTTGGTCAGGTGCAAACACTTTTGCAAAGTTCTACAAGTTTGATACCCTGGCTGAGGAGGACCTTGTGTTTGCTCATTCCGTGCTGCAGAGTCATCCGCACTCTCCCGCCCGTTTGGGAGCTTTGGTATAATCCCCATGGTCCTTACGGAGTCCCCAGCATCCACTAGGACGTTAGAGAAAATAAGATTTTACTTACCGGTAAATCTATTTCTCGTAGTCCATAGTGGATGCTGGGCGCCCGTCCCAAGTGCGGACTTCTTCTGCAATACTTGTATATAGTTATTGCTGCAATAAGGGCTATGTTATTGTTGCATCAGGATTGAACTGATGCTCTGTTGTTGTTCATACTGTTGACTGGGTAAGTTTATCACAAGTTATACGGTGTGATTGGTGTGGCTGGTATGAGTCTTGCCCTGGATTTCCAAAATCCTTTCCTTGTACTGTCAGCTCTTCCGGGCACAGTTTCTCTAACTGAGGTCTGGAGGAGGGACATAGAGGGAGGAGCCAGAGCACATCAGAATCTAAATTCTTTCTTAAAGTGCCCATGTCTCCTGCGGAGCCCGTCTATTCCCCATGGTCCTTACGGAGTCCCCAGCATCCACTACGGACTACGAGAAATAGATTTACCGGTAAGTAAAATCTTATTTTCTCCTAGTCCGTAGAGGATGCTGGGCGCCCGTCCCAGTGCGGACAACATCCTGCAAGACTTGTATATAGTTGTTGCTTACATAAGGGTTATTTCAGTTTGGATCAGTTTTGAACTGATACTGGTTTTGTTTCATACTGTTGACTGGTTCGTGTATCCCATGTTATACGGTGTGAATGGTGTGGCTGGTTTGAATCTTGCCCTTGGATTTCCAAAATCCTTTCCTCGTACTGTCCGTCTCCTCTGGGCACAGTTTCTCTAACTGAGGTCTGGAGGAGGGGCATAGAGGGAGGAGCCAGTGCACACCCATACCTAAAGTTCTTTTTTTGTGCCCATGTCTCCTGTGGAGCCCGTCTATTCCCCAGCATCCTCTACGGACTAGGAGAAAAAGATTTACTGGTAGGTTTAAAATCTTATTTTTTTTTTACTTAGTAATTGTTTTCTGTATATCTTTTCTTTTTGCCATAAGGCCTGGGAGGCGGAGTATTCTAATATGCATTATCTGTCTTTGTTTTAGACCCAATGGGGTCAATTCTATTCAGCGACAGTTGAATAGCGCTGGGAGTTAGCTCCCGGCACTATTCAATACAGCGCCAAGTGACACCAATTGTCAGGAATTCTTCTCTCACCCCCCGGGGGATGAGAGAAGAAAACCGGCAAAAGTGCTGCCGCGCGGCCGGTGCGAGGCTGATTCTGTCAGGAATCAGCATCGCGCCGGGGAGATAAGCCTGAGAATGCCTGTTCTCCGACAATTCAACCTGTTAAGTCGGAGAGAACGGGCCTTCGCCGACTTAACATGAGGTGAATTAAATAGCGAAGGGAGCGAACTCCCAGCGCTATTCAACTGTCGCTTAATAGAATTGACCCCATTATTTGCTTGTTACATTCGTTGTACATATTATCCTGATGCATTGCCGATCTTGAAAAAGGTTCATTATTGGACCGAAATGTCGACAACAAGGCTTGTTTGATGACAGCATTAAATCTTTAATCTTATAAAATCATGGACTGCCTGTGTCTTTGCGAGAGTGCACCCTCCACTGCGTGGAATCCTCGCTATTTCAAGTGGACCAGACCAATTCTTGGTCTATTGGGAGCACCTGCCACAAAAAAAAAAAAAAATTAGATATAGATAGATATATAGATATATAGTGGGGTGATTGTAGTACGTGCTTCCACCACTAGATGAATGTGTGCGGACCCTTCTGAGCCAGTATTCCCGCTGACGACGTGGGGAAAGGTAACGTTTGCAGTCATTTTTTTTTTTTCTGCTGCGGGGTACACTGGGCTCCACAAGGATAGACAATAGGGGTGTAGAGTAGGATCTTGATTCGTGGCACCAACAGGCTCAAAAGCTTTGACTGTTGCCAAGATGCATAGCGCCGCCTCCTCTACAACCCCGCCTCCCTGCACAGGAGCTCAGTTTTGTAGTTGGTGCCGCAGATAGCAGGCACATAACAGAGGGGCTGCTCTGGGCAGCCCTAAGAAGAGCTTTTTTGAGAAGAAAAGTGAAGACTTCAAGGGCTGTAGCAGTGTGTACATGTCTAGAGACATTCACTGCTGCAGCTCCATCTCTCCCCAGCGGCGCTGTACACTACCGCGCCCTGGTTGCCGAGTAACTACAGCAGGAGGCTCCGGTTTTCTTCTGGTCAGGCACACACGATGGGGGCTCTCCGGGATCGCGTGGCTGCGCTTCGGGAGGTGGTGAGTTGGTCCCGCTTGCGGGACTCGTACTTTATCGCGATCCGGCGCGGCCGGTGGCGGTGGACACTGTGGCAATGCAGGCGATCCCACTAGATCACCAGGGCATGGGTGCAGGTCAGGTTTTCTCTTAATACCTTTTTGTGTGTAGCCCGCAGTACCAGGTGGTTTTGCCAGCAGGGGGGATAAGGCTTGGACCTGGAGCCCCTCCCCCAGCCCCAGGGCGCCATTTCCAGTAAATGTTCCCGCCCTGGAGCTGCAGATCTGTCTCTCCCTCAGTCCCTGTCAGTGTTTGGGCGCTATTTCTCTCAGCTACACTGTTCCTGGGACTGCTTGGGCAAATCCTCCTTTGTAAAGCCGCCTGGTTGTCAGTGCTGTGACTTTACATGACACTTAAGTATTCTACATGTCAATTAGACAGTGTTAGTTCAGAAAGAGTGCATTTAGTCAGGGTTCTCTGGTACAAGTACCCTGTGATATACATCCAGTTCTTACTGTGCAGTGTTATATCTATTGATTACAGAGCTATATATATAATAATTAATAATAATAATAATAATAATAATTTTATTTATATAGCGCTCTTTCTCCAATAGGACTCAAGGCGCTTAACAGATACATAGCATAATATAGTATAGAAAATAATGAAGTACATTTTCAGAAAATACAGAAGCATGAAGATACTAAAAGGGACACTATGGAAATGCTTGAGTAAACAGGAAAGTCTTGAGTCTACTTTTGAAGGATTCTGTAGTTGGGGCCTCTCGCACTGTGCGGGGAAGTTAGTTCCATAGAGTCGGAGCCGCATGACTAAAAGCTCGACCCCCAGATGAATTACGGTAGATTCTATGTACTGCTAAAAGTCCATCATCTACAGATCGCAGTAATCGAGTGGGGCAGTATGGGGTCAGAAGCTGTTTCAGGTACCTTGGGCCCTGGTCATGTAATGCTTTGAAACTCAGTAAGCCAATCTTGAAGATGATTCGCCATCTTACAGGCAGCCAGTGAAGGGAGTAGAGGATGGGTGTTATGTGGCTAGAACGGGGCTGGTTGGTTAACAGCCTGGCAGCTGTGTTTTGCACCAGCTGTAAGCGTTGCAATTCTTTTGCTGGTAGACCAAGGTAGAGGGCATTACAGTAGTCTAATCGAGATGATACAAATGCATGTATGACTTTTGGCATATCATCTGAGGGAATTAAGTGCTTGATTCTGGCTATATTCCTCAGGTGAAAGAATGAGGATTTGATTGTGGCTGATATCTGATGTTTAAGTGTCAAGCCACCATCCAGGACAACGCCAAGATTCCGCACACGATCACTGGTCTGTAATTCTGAATCCCCGAGTGTAAGTCCAGTTGGTTGGCTATGCTGCAGTCTTGTCCTTTGATTTTGCGGTCGTATCATAAGGACCTCTGTTTTATCCGGGTTCAGTCGCAGCCAACTGGCGCTCATCCACTCCTGTAGTTCAGCTAGACAGCCATTTAGGGTTGCTTTTGGGTTATCAGTGCCCTGAGCAAAGGACAAGTACAGTTGTGTATCATCTGCATAGCAGTGGTAGACCAGGCCATGGTGCCTGATTATTTCGCCCAATGGGAGCGTGTATACTGCAAAAAGCATAGGGGATAGTATAGAACAGGCATTTTCAACCAGTGTGCCATGGCACACTAGTGTGCCGCGACCAGTTGCAAGGTGTGCCGCGGAGCCAGAGCAGCTTCCTGCACCTCCAGAGTGAACTGTTGGCCCGGGCTCTTCTTAGAGGATCAGTCGTGCTCCGGGCGGGACGTATGCCTTGAAGACGCGGCGGTGTGATATTATAGGTCACGCCGCCGCGTCTCACCAGCCAGCTCACCCCTCTGCATACACATCTTCCAGTTCCTGCCTGCATACACCGCTTTCCTTGCCCACCCACTTCCACACCTGCCCGACCACCCGCTGCTCAGTATTCGCAGCACTCCACTATGAACAACCCCCGCCACTGAGGGACAGGGAGGAGGACAGCTGACCAGTAGGGGCTAATATTTATTTTATTTCTCCTGTGGGGAACAATAGGATTCATGTGGGGAGAATAAGGATTTATGGATTTATGTGGGGAACATTGTGATTGTTTTTTTTCTGTGTAGGCCAATGTATGTATGGATTTTTTTTTACTATGAGGGCCAATGTGTTTTTTGTTTTTTTTCTGTGGGGAACTGATGGTGTGCCTTGGCCATTTTAAAATATTGTTCGGTGTGCCGCGAGTTAAAAAAGGTTGAAAATCACTGGTATAGAACCTTGTGGGACACCACATGGCAATGGCACTGGTGGTGATGAGTATAATCCAGACGATACTCTCTCTGACCTGCCTGTGAGAAATGATTTGAACCAGCTTAGGACTGTGCCATCCAGACCACAGAAATGTATCAGTCGTTCAATCAGAAGTCCACGGTATCAAATGCTGCCGAGAGATCCAGAAGGATTAATATTGAACAGTCACCTCTGTCTTTTGCCATCAGAAGATCATTTAACACACACACACACCAGGGCTGTTTCAGTGCTATGTCTTTTCCTGAATCCTGATTGAAATGGATCATAAATATCATGGGTAGTCAGGCGGGTTTCCAGTTGATTTGCAACCACTTTCTCAATAACCTTTCCTAGGAAAGGAAGGTTTGATACCGGTCTGTAGTTGGTCATGCAGTCGGGATCTAAAATTAGGTTTTTTTCTCTATCGTCCTAGTGGATGCTGGGGTTCCTGAAAGGACCATGGGGAATAGCGGCTCCGCAGGAGACAGGGCACAAAAAGTAAAGCTTTAGGATCAGGTGGTGTGCACTGGCTCCTCCCCCTATGACCCTCCTCCAAGCCTCAGTTAGATTTTTGTGCCCGGCCGAGAAGGGTGCAATCTAGGTGGCTCTCCTAAAGAGCTGCTTAGAAAAGTTTAGCTTAGGTTTTTTATTTTACAGTGAGTCCTGCTGGCAACAGGATCACTGCAACGAGGGACTTAGGGGAGAAGAAGTGAACTCACCTGCGTGCAGGATGGATTGGCTTCTTGGCTACTGGACATTAGCTCCAGAGGGACGATCACAGGTACAGCCTGGATGGTCACCGGAGCCTCGCCGCCGGCCCCCTTGCAGATGCTGAAACGAGAAGAGGTCCAGAATCGGCGGCAGAAGACTCCTCAGTCTTCTTAAGGTAGCGCACAGCACTGCAGCTGTGCGCCATTTTCCTCTCAGCACACTTCACACGGCAGTCACTGAGGGTGCAGGGCGCTGGGAGGGGGGCGCCCTGGGAGGCAAATGAAAACCTTTTTTGGCTAAAAATACCTCACATATAGCCTCCGGGGGCTATATGGAGATATTTAACTCCTGCCAGAATCCGTTAAGAGCGGGAGACGAGGCCGCCGAAAAAGGGGCGGGGCCTATCTCCTCAGCACACAGCGCCATTTTCCCTCACAGAAAGGCTGGAGGGAAGGCTCCCAGGCTCTCCCCTGCACTGCACTACAGAAACAGGGTTAAAACAGAGAGGGGGGGCACTAATTTGGCGTTAGAAATATATAAAAAGATGCTATAAGGGAAAACACTTATATAAGGTTGTCCCTATATAATTATAGCGTTTTTGGTGTGTGCTGGCAAACTCTCCCTCTGTCTCTCCAAAGGGCTAGTAGGTCCTGTCCTCTATCAGAGCATTCCCTGTGTGTGTGCTGTGTGTCGGTACGTGTGTGTCGACATGTATGAGGACGATGTTGGTGAGGAGGCGGAGCAATTGCCTGTAATGGTGATGTCACTCTCTAGGGAGTCGACACCGGAATGGATGGCTTATTTAGGGAATTACGTGATAATGTCAACACGCGCCAAGGTCGGTTGACGACATGAGACGGCCGACAAACAATTAGTACCGGTCCAGACGTCTCAAAAACACCGTCAGGGGTTTTAAAACGCCCGTTTACTTTAGTCGGTCGACACAGACACAGACAGGGACACTGAATCCAGTGTCGACGGTGAATAAACAAACGTATTCCTTATTAGGGCCACACGTTAAGGGCAATGAAGGAGGTGTTACATATTTCTGATACTACAAGTACCACAAAAGAGGGTATTATGTGGGATGTGAAAAAACTACCGTAGTTTTTCCTGAATCAGATAAATTAAATGAAGTGTGTGATGATGCGTGGGTTCCCCCCGATAGAAAATATAGGCGGTATACCCTTTCCCGCCAGAAGTTAGGGCGCATTGGGAAACACCCCTTAGGGTGGATAAGGCGCTCACACGCTTATCAGAACAAGTGGCGGTACCGTCTATAGATAGGGCCGTCCTCAAGGAGCCAGCTGACAGGAAGCTGGAAAATATCATAAAAAGTATATACACACATACTGGTGTTATACTGCGACCAGCGATCGCCTCAGCCTGGATGTGCAGAGCTGGGGTGGCTTGGTCGGATTCCCTGACTAAAAATATTGATACCCTTGACAGGGACAGTATTTTATGGACTATAGAGCATTTAAAGGATGTATTTCTATATATGCGAGATGCACAGAGGGATATTTGCACTCTGGCATCAAGAGTAAGTGCGATGTCCATATCTGCCAGAAGATGTTTATGGACACGACAGTGGTCAGGTGATGCAGATTCCAAACGGCACAAAGGTGTATTGCCGTATAAAGGAAGAGGAGTTATTTGGGGTCGGTCCATCGGACCTGGTGGCCACGGCAACTGCTGGAAAATCCACCGTTTTTACCCTAAGTCACATATCTGCAGAAAAAGACACCGTCTTTTCAGCTTCAGTCCTTTCGTCCCTATAAGAGTCATATCTGCCCAGGGATAGAGGAAAGGGAAGAAGACTGCAGCAGGCAGCCCATTCCCAGGAACAGAAGCGTTCCACCGCTTCTGACAAGCTCTCAGCATGACGCTGAGACCGTACAGGACCCCTGGATCCTACAAGTAGTATCCCAGGGGTACAGTTTGGAATGTCGAGACGTTTCCCCTGCGCAGGCTCCTAAAGTCTGCTTTACCAAGGTCTCCCTCCGACAAGGAGGCAGTATGGGAAAAAATTCACGAGCTGTATTCCCAGCAGGTGATAATTAAATTACCCCTCCTACAACAAGAAAAGGGGTATTATTCCACACTATATTGTGGTACTGAAGCCAGAAGGCTAGGTGAGACCTATTCTAAATCTAAAAAAAAAAAAAATTTGAACACTTACAAAGGTTCAAATCAAGATGGAGTCACTCAGAGCAGTGATAACGAACCGGGAAGAAGGGGACTATCTGGTGTCCCGAGACATCAGGGATGCTTACCTCCATGTCCCAAATTTGCCCTTATCACTAAGGGTACCTCAGGTTCGTGGTACAGAACTGTCACTATCAGTTTCAGACGCTGCCGTTTGGATTGTCTACGGCACCCCGGGTCTTTACCAAGGTAATGGCCGAAATGATGGTTCTTCTTCGAAGAAAAGGCGTCTTAATTATCCCTTACTTGGACGATCTCCTGATAAGGGCAAAGTCCAGGGAACAGTTGGAGGTCGGAGTAGCACTATCTCGGATACTGTTACAACAGCAGGGGTGGTTTCTAAATATTCCAAAATCGCAGCTGATCCCGACAACAAGTCTCCTGTGCTTAGGGATGATTCTGGACACAGTCCAGAAAAAGGTGTTTCTCCCGGAAGAGAAAGCCAGGGAGTTATCCGAGCTAGTCAGGAACCTCCTAAAATCAGTGCATCATTGCACAAGGGCCATGGTAAAAAAATGGTGACTTCCTTCGAAGCAATTCCAGTCGGCAGATTTCATGCAAGAACTTTTCAGTGGGATCTGCTGGACAAATGGTCCGGATCGCATCTTCAGATGCATCAGCGGATAACCCTATATCCAAGGACAAGGGTGTCTCTCCTGTGGTGGTTACAGAGTGCTCATCTTCTAGAGGGCCGCAGATTCGGCATTCAGTTTTGGATGTTGGTGACCACGGAGGCCAGCCCGAGAGGCTGGGGAGCAGTCACACAAGGAAAAAATTTCCAGGGAGTGTGATCAAGTCTGGAGATTTTTCTCCACATAAATATAGCTAAGGGTAAATTTATAATGCTCTAAGCTTAGCAAGACCTCTGCTTCAAGGTCAGCCGGTATTGATCCAGTGGGATAAAACATCACGGCAGTCGCCCACGTAAATAGACAGGGCGGCACAAGAAGCAGGAGGGCAGTGGCAAAAACTGCAAGGACTTTTCGCTGGGCGGAAAATCATGTGATAGCACTGTCAGCAGTGTTTCATTCCGGGAATGGAAACTGGGAAGCAGACTTCCTCAGTAGGCACGACCTCCACCCGGCAGAGTGGGAACTTCATGGGGAAGTTTTTCCACATGATTGTAAACCGTTGGGACTTACCAAAGGTGGACATGATGGCGTCCCGTCTGAACGAAAAACGGGACAGGTATTGCGCCAGGTTAAGAGACCCTCAGGCAATAGCTGTGGACGTTCTGGTAACACCGTGGGTGTACCAGTCGGTGTATGTGTTCCATCCTCTGCTTTTCATACCTAAGGTACTGAGAATTATAAGACGTAGAGGAGTAAGAACTATACTCATGGCTCCGGATTGGCCAAGAAGGACTTGGTACCCGGAACTTCAAGAGATGCTCACAGAGGACTTATGGCCTCTGCCGCTAAGAAGGGACTTGTTTCAGCAAGTACCATGTCTGTTCCAAGACTTACCGCAGCTGCGTTTGACGGCATGGCGGTGGAACGCCGGATCCTAAGGGAAAAGGCATTCAGGAAGAGGTCATTCCTACCCTGGTCAAAGCCAGAAAGGAGGTGACCGCACAACATTATCACCACATGTGGCGAAAATATGTTGCGTGGTGTGAGGCCAGGAAGGCCCCACGAAGAAATTTCAACTCGGTCGATTCCTGCATTTCTTGCAAACAGGAGTGTCTATGGGCCTCAAATTGGGGTCCATTAAGGTTCAAATTTCGGCCCTGTCGATTTTTCTTCCAGAAAGAATTGGCTTCAGTTCCTGAAGTCCAGAAGTTTGTCAAGGGAGTATTGCATATACAACCCCCTTTTGTGCCTCCAGTGGCACTGTGGGATCTCAACGTAGTTCTGGGATTCCTCAAAACACATTGGTTTAAAACCAGTCAAATCTGTGGATTTGAAGCATCTCACATGAAAAGTGAACATGCTCTTGGACCTGTCCTGGACCAGGCGAGTGTCAAATTGGTGGGTTTTTTCTCAAAAAAGCCCATATCTGTTTGTCCATTCGGACAGGGCAGAGCTGCGGACTCGTCCCCAGTTCTCTCCCTAAGGTGGTGTCAGTGTTTCACCTGAACCAGCTTATTGTGGTGTCTTGCGCCTACTAGGGACTTGGAGGACTCCAAGTTGCTAGATGTGGTCAGGGCCCTGAAAATATAGGTTCCAGGACTGCTGGAGTCAGGAAAACTGACTTGCTGTTATCCTGTATGCACCCAACAAACTGGGTGCTCTTGCTTTTAAGCAGACTTTTGCTAGTTGGATGTGTAATACAATTCAGCTTGCACATTCTGTGGCAGGCCTGCCACAGCCAAAATATGTAAATGCCCATTCCACAAGGAAGGTGGGCTCATCTTGGGCGGCTGCCCGAGGGGTCTCGGCTTTACAACTTTGCCGAGCGGCTATTTAGTCAGGGGCAAACACGTTTGTAAAATCCTACAAATTTGATACCCTGGCTAAGGAGGACCTGGAGTTCTCTCATTCGGTGCTGCAGAGTCATCCGCACTCTCCCGCCCGTTTGGGAGCTTTGGTATAATCCCCATGGTCCTTTCAGGAACCCCAGCATCCACTAGGACGATAGAGAAAATAAGAATTTACTTACCGATAATTCTATTTCTCGGAGTCCGTAGTGGATGCTGGGCGCCCATCCCAAGTGCGGATTATCTGCATTACTTGTACATAGTTACAAAAATCGGGTTATTATTGTTGTGAGCCATCTTTTCAGAGGCTCCGCTGTTATCATACTGTTAACTGGGTTCAGATCACAGGTTGTACAGTGTGATTGGTGTGGCTGGTATGAGTCTTACCCGGGATTCATAAATCCTTCCTTATTGTGTACGCTCGTCCGGGCACAGTACCTAACTGAGGCTTGGAGGAGGGTCATAGGGGGAGGAGCCAGTGCACACCACCTGATCCTAAAGCTTTACTTTTTGTGCCCTGTCTCCTGCGGAGCCGCTATTCCCCATGGTCCTTTCAGGAACCCCAGCATCCACTACGGACTCCGAGAAATAGAATTATCGGTAAGTAAATTCTTATTTTAAGAAGCGGTCTAACAATTGCTTCATTTAGGGGTCCAGGAAAAATGCCTGTCTGCAAAGAGCATTGAACAATTTTTGCAAAGACAGGACCAATTATATCCATACAACCTATTAGAAGCTTGGTTGAGGCTGGGTCCAGATCACAGGTGGTGGGACGCAAAATCCGAGCAATTTCAGCAGTGACCTTTACATCCACTGGGTCAAAGCTGGTCCAAGGCAGTTAGCTTATATTGGCAGGCTTTGTAGTTTGGCACTCCTTTGATGGCACTGTTGAGATTCCAGCCCGGATGGTGGATATTTTATCAGCAAACAAGTTTGCACACTCGTTGCATCTTGCCTGGAAGAGGGTCTCATCAGTCTGCAGGCATGCTGGCTTGCAAAGCATCTCCACTGTGTGGAAAAGTTGAGCTGGCCTATTGTTTGCTGCCGTAATCTCATTTGACAGGAACTGTGATTTCTTACAAGTGATTGTCGATTGATATTCTTCGTTATGCTTTATTAGTTTTATTTTGTCATCCACTAGGTTAGTCTTCCTCCATCGTCTTTCCAGTCTTTGCCCCCTTTTCTTGAGCTCACTAACACTGTTGTCGAACCATGGAGCTTGACGTTGTGTGTGTGTATATATATATATATATATATATATATATATATATATATAAGCTGGTCTAGTGCAGTATTGTTAGTAATAACCTCTGCATTGTATAACTGTGACTATGTGTGTGTGCATTAGCTTCCTGAGTGATTTCCATTTCGTGTCTCTCACTCAACTTGCTATCCCTATATTCTATAACCTGAGGGGGCTTGGTGCGTCAGGTTTTATAACAATATAGGATTTTTACAAGATATACTTTAATACGTATTTCTCTTACGTCCTAGAGGATGCTGGGGACTCCGTAAGGACCATGGGGATAGATGGGCTCCGCAGGAGACATGGGCACTAAGAAAGAACTTTAGGTATGGGTGTGCACTGGCTCCTCCCTCTATGCCCCTCCTCCAGACCTCCGTTGATTACTGTGCCCAGAGGAGACTGGGTGCATTACAGAGAGCTCTCCTGAGTTTCCTGGAAAGAAAGTATTTTAGTTAGGTTTTTTATTTTCAGGGAGCCTGCTGGTAACAGACTCCCTGCATCGAGGGACTGAGGGGAGAGAAACAGACCTACTTTAATGTTAGGCTCTGTTCCTTAGGCTACTGGACACCATTAGCTCCAGAGGGAATGGAACGCAGGTCTCACCCTCGCCGTTCGTCCCAGAGCCGCGCCGCCGTCCTCCTCGCAGATCCGGAAGATAGAAGCCGGGTGAGTATGTGAAGAAAGAAGATTTCAGAGGCGGCAGAAGACTTCAGATCTTCATAGAGGTAACGCTGTGCGCCATTGCTCCCACACAGCACACACACGGCAGTCACTGTAAGGGTGCCGGGTGCAGGGGGGGGGGGGGGGGGGGGGGGGCGCGCCCTTGGCAGCAATAAGGACCTCCAAATCTGGCAATAAGTATATATACAGGCTGGGCACACTATATAAAAGAGATCCCCCGCCAGTTTTTTGATTTTTTCAGCGGGACCGAAGCTTGCCGCTGAGGGGGCGGAGCTTGTTCCTCAGCACTCACCAGCGCCATTTTCTCCACAGCACACCGCTGAGAGGAAGCTCCCCGGACTCTCCCCTGCTTACCACGGTGAAAGAGGGTTTTAAAGAAGGGGGGGGGGCACATAATTTGGCGCAAATACATTATAACAGCGCTATCTGGGTAAACATATTGTGGTTTTTTTTTCCTGGGTCATTAGCGCTGAGTGTGTGCTGGCATACTCTCTCTCTCCAAAGGGCCTTGTGGGGGAACTGTCTTCAGATAAGAGGATTCCCTGAGTGTGTGGTGTGTCGGTACGCGTGTGTCGGCATGTCTGAGGCAGAAGGCTTTCCTAGTGATGAGGTGGAGCAAATGAATGTGGTGTCTCCGTCGGCAACACCGACACCTGACTTGGTCGATATGTGGAATGTTTAAAGTGCAAATGTGAATTTATTGCACAAAAGGTTGGACAAAGCTGAGTCCAGGAATTATGCAGAGTGTCAGGCCCTGCCTGCCCCTATGTCGCAGGGACCCTCGGGGTCTCAAAAGCGCCCACTATCCCAAATAGTAGACACTAATACCGACACGGATTCTGACTCCAGTGTCGACTACGATGATGCAAAGTTACAGCCAAAATTGGCTAAAAGTATTCAATATATGATTATTGAAATAAAGGATGTTTTGAATATCACAGAGGAACCCCCTGTCCCTAATACGAGGGTACATATGTATAAGGAAAAGAAACCTGAGGTAACCTTTACCCCTTCTCATGAGCTGAACGAGTTATTTGAAAAGGCGTGGGAATCTCCAGACAGGAAACTGCAGATTCCCAAAAGGATTCTTATGGCGTATCCTTTCCCGGCTAAGGAGAGGATACGGTGGGAATCCTCCCCAAGGTGGACAAAGCGTTGACGCGCTTATCCAAAAAGGTAGCACTGCCATCCAAAGATACGGCTACCCTCAGGGATCCTGCTGATCGCAAGCAGGAGGCTACCTTAAAGTCTATTTACACACACTCTGGTACCTTACTCAGACCGGCGATAGCGTCGGCTTGGGTTTGTAGCACCGTAGCAGCGTGGACAGATACCTTATCGGCGGAATTGGATACCCTGGATAAGGATACCATTTTATTGACCCTGGGTCATATTAAAGATGCTGTCTTACATATGAGGGATACTCAAAGAGACATTGGCCTACTGGGTTCTAGAGTCAACGCTATGTCGATTTCTGCTAGACGAGTCCTATGGACCTGGCAATGGACAGGTGATGCCGACTCAAAGAGGCATATGGAGGTTTTACCTTACAAGGGTGAGGAATTGTTTGGGGAAGGTCTCTCGGACCTGGTCTCCACAGCTACGGCAGGTAAATCAAATTTTTTGCCTTATATTCCCTCACAGCCTAAGAAAGCGCCACATTATCATATGCAGTCCTTTCGGTCAAATAAAAACAAGACAGTACGAGGTTCGTCCTTTCTTGCCAGAGGTAATGGCAGAGGAAAAAAGCTGCCAACCACAGCTAGTTCCCAGGAGCAGAAGTCCTCCCCGGCCTCTACAAAATCCACCGCATGACGCTGGGGCTCCGCTGAGGGAGTCCGCCCCAGTGGGGGCACGTCTTCGACTTTTCAGCCACATCTGGGTTCACTCACAGGTGCATCCCTGGGCAATAGAAATTGTTTCCCAGGGTTACAAGCTGGAATTCGAAGAGGTGCCTCCTCGCCGGTTTTTTCAAATCGGCCCTACCAGCTTCTCCCCCAGAAAGGGAGATAGTTTTAAATGCAATTCACAAATTGTGTCTTCAACAGGTGGTGGTCAAAGTTCCCCTGCTTCAACAAGGGAGGAGGTATTACTCAACCCTATTTGTAGTCCCGAAACCGGACGGTTCGGTCAGACCCATTTTAAATTTAAAATCCTTGAACCTATATTTGAAAAGGTTCAAGTTCAAGATGGAATCGCTCAGAGCGGTCATCGCCAGCCTAGAAGGGGGGGGATTTTATGGTATCCCTGGACATTAAGGATGCGTACCTTCATGTTCCCATATATTCACCTCATCAGGCGTACCTGAGATTTGCGGTACAGGATTGTCATTACCAATTTCAGACGTTGCCGTTTGGGCTTTCCACGGCCCCCGAGGATTTTCACCAAGGTAATGGCGGAAATGATGATGCTCCTGCGCAAGCAGGGTGTCACAATTATCCCGTACTTGGACGATCTCCTCATAAAAGCGAGATTGCGAGAGCAGTTGTTGATCAGCGTGTAACTTGCACTGAAAATGTTACAACAACACGGCTGGATTCTCAATATCCCGAAGTCACAGTTAGTTCCTACGACTCGTTTGACCTTCTTAGGCATGATTCTGGATACGGACCAGAAAAGGGTTTATCTTCCGATGGAAAAGGCCCAGGAACTCATGACTCTGGTCAGGGACCTATTGAAGCCAAAACAGGTTTCAGTGCATCGCTGCACTCGAGCCCTGGGAAAGATGGTGGCATCTTACGAGGCCATTCCCTTTGGCAGGTTCCATGCGAGGACCTTCCAATGGGACCTACTGGACAAGTGGTCCGGGTCACATCTACAGATTCATCAGTTGATCACCCTGTCCCCCAGGGCAAGGGTGTCTCTCCTGTGGTGGCTGCAGAGTGCTCACCTTCTAGAGGGTCGCAGGTTCGCCATTCAGGACTGGATTCTGGAAACAACGGACGCGAGCCTCCGAGGTTGGGGAGCAGTCACACAGGGAAGAAACTTCCAAGGTCTTTGGTCAAGCCAGGAGACTTGTCTTCACATCAACGTCCTGGAGCTGAGGGCCATATACAACGCCCTTCGTCAAGCGGAGAGTTTGCTTCGCGACCTACCGGTTCTGATTCAGTCAGACAACATCACCGCAGTGGCTCATGTAAACCGCCAAGGCGGCACAAGGAGCAGAGTGGCAATGGCGGAAGCCACCAGGATTCTTCGAGGGGCGGAAAATCATGTAAGCGCACTGTCAGCAGTGTTCATTCTGGGAGTGGACAACTGGGAAGCAGACTTCCTCAGCAGACACGATCTACATCCAGGAGAGTGGGGACTTCATCAGGAAGTCTTCGCAGAGATTGCAAGTCAGTGGGGACTGCCCCAGATAGACATGATGGCGTCCCGCCTCAACAAAAAACTACAGAGGTATTGCGCCAGGTCAAGAAACCCTCAGGCGGTGGCAGTGGACGCCCTCGTGACACCGTGGGTGTTCCAGTCGGTCTATGTGTTTCCTCCCCTTCCTCTCATACCCAAGGTGTTGAGAATAATAAGAAAAAGAGGAGTACAAACAATTCTCATTGTTTCAGATTGGCCACGAAGGACCTGGTATCCGGATCTGCAGGAAATGCTCACAGAAGATCCGTGGCCTCTTCCTCTAAGACAGGACCTGTTACAACAGGGGCCCTGCCTGTTCCAAGACATACCGCGGCTGCGTTTGAACGCCGGATCCTAGCAGAAAAGGGCATTCCGGATGAGGTCATTCCTACTCTGATAAAGGCTAGGAAGGACGTGACAGCTAAACATTATCACCGTATAGGGCGAAAATATGTTTCTTGGTTGGAGGCCAGGAATGCTCCTACGGAAGAATTGCATCTGGGCCGTTTCCTTCACTTCCTACAGACTGGAGTGAATTTGCGCCTAAAATTATGCTCCATTAAGGTTCAGATTTCGGCCCTATCCATTTTCTTTCAGAAGGAATTGGCTTCTCTCCCAGAATTACAGACTTTTGTCAAGGGAGTGCTGCATATTCAGCCTCCTTTTGTACCTCCAGTGGCACCTTGGGACCTGAACGTGGTGTTGAGTTTCCTTAAGTCGCATTGGTTTGAACCACTTAAAACGGTGGAGTTAAAATATCTCACTTGGAAAGTGGTCATGTTGTTAGCCTTGGCTTCGGCTAGGCGAGTGTCAGAGTTGGCGGCTTTGTCTCATAAAAGCCCCTATTTCGTTTTCCATATGGATAGAGCGGAATTGCGGACCCGTCCTCAATTCTTGCCAAAGGTGGTTTCGTCTTTTCATATGAACCAACCTATTGTGGTGCCTGTGGGTACGCGAGACTTGGAGGATTCCGAGTCCCTTGATGTGATCAGGGCTTTGACAATTTACGTGGCCAGAACGGCTAGGGTCAGGAAAACAGAAGCACTGTTTATCCCGTATGCAGCCGACAAGGTTGGCGCTCCTGCTTCCAAGCAGACTATTGCTTGCTGGATCTGTAACACGATTCAGCAGGCTCATTCTACGGCTGGATTGCCGTTACCAAAATCAATAAAGGCCCATTCCACCAGGAAGGTGGGCTCTTCTTGGAGCGGCTGCCCGAGGGGTCTCGGCATTACAGCTTTGCCGAGCTGCTACTTGGTCGGGTTCAAACACTTCTGCAAAATTCGAAAAGTTTGATACCCTGGCTGAGGAGGACCTCATGTTTGCTCAATCGGTGCTGCAGAGTCATCCGCACTCTCCCGCCCGTTTGGGAGCTTTGGTATAATCCCCATGGTCCTTACGGAGTCCCCAGCATCCTCTAGGACGTAAGAGAAAATAAGATTTTAAACCTACCGGTAAATCTTTTTCTCCTATTCCGTAGAGGATGCTGGGCGCCCGTCCCAAGTGTGGACTACTTCTGCAAGACTTGTATATAGTTTTTGCTTACATAAGGGTTATGTTACAGTTTTCCTCAGTCTCTGACTGATGCTGTGTTTTTTCTTACTGTAACTGGTTCGTATATCCCAAGTTATACGGTGTGGATGGTGTGGGCTGGTAGGAATCTTGCCCTTAGATTAACTAAAATCCTTTCCTCGTACTGTCCGTCTCCTCTGGGCACAGTTTCTCTAACTGAGGTCTGGATGGGGGGCATAGAGGTTGGAGCCAGTGCACACCGATACCTAAAGTTCTTTTTTAGTGCCCATGTCTCCTGCGGAGCCCGTCTATCCCCATGGTCCTTACGGAGTCCCCAGCATCCTCTACGGACTACGAGAAAAATATTTACCGGTAGGTTTAAAATCTTATTTTTTCTCTGTGATTTTAGTCACCATATCTCCTGTATCTCTGCTTGTGCTGACTACACTGCGCAGGGGTTTGGGCAAGAGGTATTGTGCTGCTGACAATTGTAGTGGGTTACCTGATCTTGGAAGTTATATCATGTCTGCTTCTGAAGGTAACGGTTCTGGGGCTGAACACACTGCCGGTGTTGCTGAAGCCACAGATATCTATGAGGAGACTATAGCAGCTGCGGGCTCTGGTTCTGGGGGCTCCTTGCCCCCCAGTGGGACTGTGGCAACGGGGGTACATAATGACCCACCGTGGGCTACTTTCTCCACGCTTCTACATATGCTAGTTACTAAACTAACACCCCCTATGGGACCTCCTATGCTGGTGCAACCGTATGTGGTCCCCGCAGCTAACCCGCCGTGGGCGGATAATTTGTCTGCTCAATTGAAGAAGTTGAACCAGTCCTTGACTACTAAAAAGTCTGACCCTTGCTCGCCTAAGACTAAGGGGTCCTCTAAGCGAGCTATTATCTCCTCACAATCCACTGCTGTCACTGACACCTCGTCTGATGAAGATGGCGCTTACATTGACCCCACAGATTCTGACACAGATACTGCTGATGGGGAGGGTAGTTCACATGTGGATATTAATGATCTTTTTGGAGGCTATTAAGTTGATGTTACAGATTACGGATGATCCCGAGCCATCCGTCCCTCCTAAGAAACCAGATAGGTTCAAGCGTCAGAAGGTGGTTAAACAAGTTTTACCTCACTCTGACCACCTAGTGGATATACGTCAGGAAGCCCGGGAAAGAAGTTTGTGCCTCAAAAGAAGATGCTGGCTCGCTATCCCCTCGCGCCAGAGCTGTCTAAAAATTGGGAAACGCCTCCTCCAGTAGACTCGCATGTGGCTAGGATGGTGGTTTCCTCAGCTCTACCTGTCACTACTGTCACGTCTCTAAAAGAGCCTACGGATAAACATGTAGAGGGTTGTCTGAAAGCGATTTACACCCTCACGGGTGCTGCACAAAGGCCCACTATTGCAGCAACATGGGCTGTAGAAGCTATTGAAGCATGGGCCCTAGAGTTGGAAGCTGAAATCTCTTCTGACCATGCTAGACAATGCTTGTCATATATTGTCACAGCTTCTCACTATATTAAAGAGGCGGCTTCTGATGCCGGTATTCTAGCAGCCAAGACCTCTACTACATCAGTCCTGGCTCGCCGGATATTGTGGCTGAGATCCTGGTCTGTGGATCTGGACTCTAGAAAAACCCTGGAGGTACTCCCTTTCAAGGGAGATATTCTGTTTGGGGAGGACTTAAATAAGATAGTGGCTGACTTGGCTACTGCCAGAACTGCCTGTCTGCCAAGTACCGCTCCTTCTGTGTCGAAGGTACTTCCTTTCGCCCCTTTCGTCCTTCAGGTAAAGCAAAAGGTCAGGCGTACAACAAGCAGGCCCGCACTTCCAAACCTGGTAAGCCGAAGCCCAAAAGAGCCTGGGCTGCCCGTAAGCCAGCTTCCAAGACGGATAAGCCTGCCGCATGACTGGGCTGGTCTCCCCCTGGGGGATCCCAGGGTGGGGGGCTGGCTTCTAGGGTATACCCAGGAATAGTTGAAGTCCACTTCAGATGCCTGGGTACGGGAAGTCGTCACTCAAGGTTACGCCATAGCCTTCAAAAACCGTCTCCCTCATTGATTTTGCCTGACAGACGTCCCGTTGGACCAGACAAAGTCAAACACTCTACATTCGGTGGTACAGACCCTCCTGGATACAGGAGTCGTAGTACAGGTGCCTCTTGCTCAGATGGGCCGGGGGTACTATTCTCCGCTGTTTCTAGTCCCGAAACCGAATGGGTCCTCTCGGCCCATTCTCAATCTCAAGGCATTGAACAGGTTTGTGAAAGTTTCCAAGTTCCGTATGGAAACCCTTCGCTCTATAGTTCTGGCCTTGGAACCTGGGGATTATATAGTCTCCCTGGACATACAGGATGCTTACCTGCATATTCCTATAGCAGTGTCACATCAGCAATACCTGAGGTTTGCGATTGGCAACCTCCATTACCAGGTTCGGGCATTACCTTTTGGTTTAACTATGGCTCCGCGAGTCTTCACCAAAGTAATGGCGGTGATGACGGTGGTACTCCGCTGTCAAGGGGTCAGGATCCTGCCGTATCTGGACGACTTGTTAATCCTGGCAAATTCCCCAGAACTTCTCCTACGTCATCTGGATATGACGGTCCGGTTTCTACAAGCCCACGGGTGGCTCATCAACTGGAAGAAATCCTCCCTGGTCCCTGCTCAGAGCATGGTGCACCTGGGAGCGCTATTGGACACTCACAACCAGCGGTTGTTCTTGTCTCAGGAGAAAGTCCTGAAGCTTCAGGACAGGATTCGTTGCTTCCGTTCTCGTTCGCAAGTGTGGATACATTTGGCGATGCAGGTGCTGGGCCTCATGGTGTCAGCATTCGACATGGTGGAGTATGCTCAATTCCATTCTCGCCCCCTCCAGAGGCTGATTCTAGCCAACTGGGACGGCCTGCCTCACCGGATCAGGTCTCACATGATCTCATTGACTTCGGAGGTCCGTCTGTCACTGCACTGGTGGCTCCAGGACCAACGATTGTGCAGGGGCCGTCCCTTCTGGATATCCGACTGGGTCCTGTTGTCGACAGATGGCAGTCTAAGAGTTTGGGGCGCGGTTCTGGAGCAACACTCCCTTCAGGGTCGGTGGACCAAGGAGGAATCTCTCCTCTCGATCAACATTCTGGAATTGCGGGCGGTCTTCAATGCGCTGAACCTGGCCCAGCATTTAATTCAGAACCGTCCTGTTAAAGTACAGTCGGACAACGCCACCACAGTTGCTTACATAAATCATCAGGGCGGCACTCGAAGCCGTTTGGCAGTGAAGGAAGTCTCACGGATTCTACAATGGGCGGAACGCCATCTACCGGCCATATCGGCAATATTCATTCCGGGGGTCCTGAATTGGGAAGCGGACTTTCTCAGTCGTCAGGACGTACACGCCGGAGAGTGGGGCCTCCATCCAGAAGTGTTTCAACTCCTAGTGGAAAAGTGGGGCCTTCCGCAAGTAGATTGTATGGCGTCTCGACACAGTCACAAGGTTCCGGTCTATTCGGAGCAAGGACAAGGGATCCTCAAGCAGCATTCGTGGATGCGCTGGCGGTGCCGTGGAGGTTTCGGCTGCCGTACGTGTTCCCTCCGGTGTCACTTCTGCCCAGGGTAATTCGGAAGTTCAAGCAAGAAAGAGCAATTCTGCTTCTCATAGCTCCAGCGTAGCCCAGGCGGCACTGGTTCTCAGACCTGCAGGGCCTATCGTCAGAGCGTCCAATTCTACTTTCACAACGCCCAGACCTCCTCGTTCAGGGTCCCTGTGTCTACCAGGACCTAGCCCGGCTGTCTTTGATGGCGTGGCTCTTGAAGCTTCCGTCTTGAGGGCTTAAGGGTTTTCTGAGGCGGTCATTCAAACTAAGTTGCGGGCCCGGAAATCGGCTTCTGTTCAGATTTACTATAGGGACTGGCATTCTTACTTTGTTTGGTGCGCATCTAACAATTCTGACGCTTCCAAGTTTAGTATAGCCAAGTTGTTGGCCTTTCTTCAGCAGGGCCTGGACTTAGGCCTGCGTCTGGCCTCCCTCAAGGTTCAAATATCTGACTTGTCGGTGTGGTTTTAGAGAAAGATTGCGACCTTACCTGATGTGCATACCTTTACTCAGGGTGTGTTGCATATCCAACCTCCCTATATGGTTTTGGAGGCGTTACAAGAGTCTCCGTTTGAACCTCTTGGTTCAGCTGATCTTAAGTGGCTTTCCCTTAAGGTGGTGTTTCTGCTTGCTATTGCTTCAGCTAGAAGAGTGTCAGATTTGGGTGCCTTGTCTTGTAGTTCCCCATATCTGATATTTCACCGTGACCGGGCGGTTCTTAGGACTCGTCCCGGTTATTTACCTAAGGTGATTTCTTCGTTCCACCTTAATCAGGAGATTGTGGTACCGGCCTTTGTCTCTCCTGACCTGTCTCCCAAAGAGCGGTCTTTGGATGTGGTACGGGTTCTCCGTATCTCTGTGAAGAGAACTGCTTCTGTTAGGAAATCTGATTCTCTCTTTATTCTGTTTGGGTTTCATAAACGGGGCTGGCCTGCTCACAAGCAGACTTTGGTCCGATGGATTAGAATGGTGATTGCACATGCTTATGTGAGGGCTGGTCTGTCAGCTCCTGCTCACATTTAAGGCCCATTCTACTCGGTCTGTTGGACCTTCTTGGGCGGTCCGCCGTGGTGCGACCCTTGAACAATTGTGCAAGGCGGCTACGTGTTCCTCAGTGAACACGTTCATTAGGTTCTATGCCTTCGATACTGCTGCTTCCCAGGATGCTTCCTTTGGACGCCGGGTTCTTGTGCCCGATACAGTGCGTCCCCTCCCATAAGGAACTGCTTTAGGACATCCCCTATGTCTATCTTTGTGGAGCCCAGTGTACCCCGCAGCAGAAAACGAGTTTTATGGTAAGAACTTACCTTTGTTAAAACTCTTTCTGCGAGGTACACTGGGCTCCACAAGGCGCCCACCCTGACGCACTTAGCTTCTTTGGGTTGGTATGGCATTAGCCGCTAACGCTTCTCCTGTCGTGAGAGTGTGGTGTATGTGGCTACTAACCGTTGTCGTCTCTTTTCCTGCTACTGCATTGGGCTGGTTAACTAAAAACTGAGCTCCTGTGCAGGGAGGCGGGGTTATAGAGGAGGCGGCGCTATGCATTCTCGGAACAGTCAAAGCTTTTGAGCCTGTTGGTGCCTCGGATCAAGATCCTACTCTACACCCCTATGTCTATCCTTGTGGAGCCCAGTGTACCTCGCAGAAAGAGTTTTAACAAAGGTAAGTTCTTACCATAAAACTCGTTTTTTTGTTTGTTTGTTTTTTGCTGCAAGCTGTTCACTCTCTCACCTATTTTTGTGCTGCTGTGAAGTTTTGTTTGGATTGCTGTTTTGTTTCTGGATTGTAACCGTAGCACAAAGATACGTCTCCTGTTATGATTTTGGGGAAAAAAAATCATGGTCTGCTTCCAAGTGTTTCTTCAAAGCACTGCACGCAGCCAGGCGATTGTGTCTCTGGTCTGCGGGGAGAACACGAGGCACGAATTTACAGCAAAATTTGTGCCTTGCGTTCTCACAGCTGACCAGAGAAATAATTATCTATATGTATTTGAATACAATGTCACTACAGTCCCTGTTGGTGTAATGGTCGGGCATCTGAATACTTTTCTCTTTATAGTGTGTCTTATAGATGGTGCACAACGGAGTCATTCAATTGTTGCTCTGTTTTGGCATGCACAGCTGCTAACTCTGACATTACGGTTATGTTGCTCCGTCGTTTTGTAGCGGCTTTGATCCAGCTCTCCCGTTTGCTATAGTGGCTTATACACTGGGTGCCCACACATAACAAGAAGTGTGGTTGCTGTAAGGAAAGTGGGGACACTATGGGTCTACACTAAAAGGGATATTTGAGAGTGTGTATTACTGCGCTAACCTCTTTATAGATATAAAATGATGATGGAGACAAATGTGTTTAGTTAAAAAGTTCCTTTAAAATATAAAGGGATAAAATTCTCATTAAAAGTTATATAAATGAGGATGTATGTCTATACATATAGACGTATGGTGCTGTGGGTGAAACGTCCCAAGAAAGGGTAGGTGTGGGGCGTCGGGGGAGGTGGAAGCGAGGGGGTGGTCCTAATACCAGTATACCAAGGGTTAAACTTACAGTAATTAAACATAAAAACAAAACAAACCTATAACACTACTGCCCCTTTTACATCGCCAATGCCAGATCCCACCCAGGAATTGGAAATGGGTCCTTCCCGGGTGGGATACGGCATTGGAACCTGACAGCTGGATAATATGCCGGGTTGGTTGCCATAGCGGCGTAGTGTGGAACTGGCAGCGAAGGCGGAGGCGGCTGGGAAATGAGCTCATCTCCGTGCCGTCTCTCCTTATTGTAGTGAACAGGTCCCGGGTCGCATCGACTGACCTGGTATTCAACCCGGGCATAACACTGCTTTATTCACGAGTTGAATTACCGGGTCAGTCGACCATGGTCCTTTCACACTGCACATCGATCAGTGTTGACCTGGCAATATGCCGGGTGATACCGGTTTATTTGTGTGGTGTGAAAGGTGTATTAAATTCAGTATGCACTTTGTAGTAATTTACTGCGGACAGGGTGAATTCGCTTTTGCGGCTTTCTTCCTCTCAAGAAGAAACAGGTCCTGGTATAGGCAGTCTTTAAATATAATAAGAGTCATGTGTAGAGGGTGTTACCCTAGCGTTATAGCAGTTGCAGACCGTTGGTTACAGAAGTCCCTTATGCAGTGACCTTAAAGTAGGAGTAATTCAGGTCCTACCTTTGTGCATATTAAGGTATTCTTGCGAGTCTGTGAACTCCAGTGAAACATCCGGCTGGTGGTGGTAATCCTTGCTTGTGGTTGTCTGCTGACAGAACTCCCAGTGCAGGCTGCTGAAAGCACTTTGTGGTGCTTCTCGGGATTGGTGAAATGGTGGTCAATGCGTTTTGCCTGTAACAGGCTCCGTCAGGATGCTTGATACCTTGATCCCCTGCCTGGTTGTGTCTTTATAGTTGCTGCTGCGTTCCACTTGGTATGTACCTTCTGCTTTGTGTGTTCCAGCCGATGGCACTCTCCATGTCAGGCTGCGGTTTGTTATGCTCCGTTTTCAGATACTATTGCTGCAGAAGCAGTGGCACAACGGGGACTGCTGGGGAGAGAGGAGAGCGGCGGCTGCAGCACTGGAGGAGGCGGAATAGTATCAGAAAACTGAGCCATCTCTCCAACAACTCTAATGGGCTGCAAATCCTCCAGTGTGTAGAGTTCTTAACACTGTGCATTGTATATTGTGGTATATGTAAGATTACACTTGGTCTCGAACAACGCCAACACTGTGTATTGTGATATATTTTATGTCTTGGTTTTAATGTATTTTCTCTGACGTCCTAGTGGATGCTGGGGACTCCGTAAGGACCATGGGGAATAGCGGCTCTGCAGGAGACTGGGCACAGCTAAGAAAGATTTAGGACTACCTGGTGTGCACTGGCTCCTCCCACTTTGACCCTCCTCCAGACTTCAGTTAGAATCCTGTGCCCGGCTGAGCTGGATGCACACTAGGGGCTCTCCTGAGCTCCTAGAGAGAGAGTATATTTTAGGTTTTTTATTTTACAGTGAGATCTGCTGGCAACAGACTCACTGCAGCGAGGGACTAAGGGGAGAAGAAGCGAACCTACCTAACTGGTGGTAGCTTGGGCTTCTTAGGCTACTGGACACCATTAGCTCCAGAGGGATCGACCGCATGGAACCGGCCATTGGTGTTCGGTCCCGGAGCCGCGCTTCCGGCCCCCTTACAGTGCCAGAAGCAAGAAGAATCCGGAAAATCGGCGGCAGAAGACATCAGTCTTCACCAAGGTAGCGCACAGCACTGCAGCTGTGCGCCATTGCTCCTCATACACACTTCACACTCCGGTCACTGAGGGTAGGGTGCAGGGCGCTGGGGGGGCGCCCTGAGAAGCAATAAATACACCTTGGCTGGCAAATATATCACAATATATAGCCCCAGAGGCTATATATGTGATAAATACCCCTGCCAGAATCCATAAAAAAGCGGGAGAAAAGTCAGCCGAAAAAGGGGCAGAGCTATCTCCCTCCGCACACTGGCGCCATTTCTCCCTCACAGCTCCGCTGGAAGGAAGCTCCCTGGCTCTCCCCTGCAGTCTACACTACAGAAAAGGGTAAAAAAGAGAGGGGGGGCACTAAAGTTAGGCACAATATACATATAGCAGCTATAAGGGGATATAATTTAGTTAATCCCTGATTTATATAGCGCTCTGGTGTGTGCTGGCATACTCTCTCTCTGTCTCCCCAAAGGGCTTGGTGGGGTCCTGTCTTCTGTCAGAGCATTCCCTGTGTGTGTGCTGTGTGTCGGTACGGCTGTGTCGACATGTTTGATGAGGAGACTTATGTGGAGGCAGAGCAGGTGCCTATAAATGTGTTGTCACCCCCTGCGGGGCAGACACCGGAGTGGATAGACTTGTGGAAGGAATTACGCGAAAGTGTCGACTCCTTACATAAAAAATTTGACGACATGCCAAATGCGGGGTAGCCGGCTTCTCAGCCCGTGCCTGCCCAGACGTCTCAAAAGTCATCATGGGCTCTAAAACGCCCGCTACCTCAGATGGCAGACACAGATGTCGACACGGATACTGATACCAGTGTCGACGACGAAGAGACTAATGTAATGTCCAATAGGGCCACTCGTTATATGATTGAGGCAATGAAAAATGTTTTACACATTTCTGAGGTGACCCCAGGTACCACAAAAAAGGGTATTATGTTTGGGGAGAAAAAACTGCCAGTAGTTTTTCCCCCTTCTGAAGAATTGAATGAAGTGTGTGAACTAGCGTGGGCTTCCACCGATAAAAAATTGGTAATTTCAAAAAAATTACTAATGGCGTACCCTTTCCCGCCAGAGGATAGGTCACGTTGGGAAACACCCCCTAGGGTGGATAAAGCACTTACGCGCTTATCAAAAATGGTGGCACTGCCGTCCCAGGATACGGCCGCCCTAAAGGAACCTGCTGACAGAAAGCAGGAGGCTCTCCAGAAAGCTATATATACACACACTGGTATTATACTGAGACCAGCTATTGCCTCAGCATGGATGTGCAGTGCTGCAGCTGCATGGTCTGACTCCCTGTCAGAAAACATTGACACCCTAGACAGGGACACTATATTGCTAAACGTAGAGCATATTAAAGACGCTGTCTTTTACATAAGAGATGCACAGAGGGATATTTGCCGGCTGGCATCAAAAATAAGTGCACTGTCCATTTGTGCCAGGAGAGTGTTATGGACCCGGCAGTGGACAGGTGATGCAGATTCTAAAAGGCACATGGAAGTTTTGCCTTATAAGGGTGAGGAGTTGTTCGGGGATGGTCTTTCAGACTTAGTGTCCACAGCAACAGCTGGGAAGTCAGCATTTTTGCCACATGTCCCCTCACAACCGAAGTAAGCACCGTATTATCAGGTGCAGTCCTTTCGCCCCCAAAAGAGCAGACGGGGTAGAGGCGCGTCCTTTCTGCCCAGAGGCAGAGGTAGGGGAAAAAAGCTGCAGCATACAGCCACTTCCCAGGAACAAAAGTCCTCCCCCGCTTCTTCTGCTAAGTCCGCCGCATGACGCTGGGGCTCAGCAGTCGGAGCCAGGTACGGTGGGGGGCCGTCTCAAAAACTTCAGCAATCAGTGGGCTCGCTCACAGGTAGATCCCTGGATCCTTCAAGTGGTATCTCAGGGGTACAGGCTGGAATTCAAGGCTTCCCCCCCCCCCCCCGCCGTTTCCTCAAATCTGCCTTACCAACGACTCCTTCAGAAAGGGAGGCTGTGTTAGAGGCAATTCACAAGCTGTATTCCCAGCAGGTGACAGTCAAGGTGCCCCTACTTCAACAAGGACGGGGTTACTATTCCACAATGTTTGTGGTACCGAAACCGGACGGTTCGGTGAGACCATTTTAAATTTGAAATCCTTGAACACATATTTAAGAAAATTCAAGTTCAAGATGGAATCGCTCAGGGCGGTTATTGCAAGCCTGGAAGAGGGAGATTACATGGTATCTCTGGACATCAAGGATGCTTACCTGCATGTCCCCATTTACCATCCTCACCAGGAGTACCTCAGATTTGTGGTACAGGATTGTCATTACCAATTCCAGACGTTGCCGTTCGGCCTGTCCACGGCACCGAGGGTATTTACCAAGGTAATGGCCGAAATGATGATACTCCTTCGGAAAAAGGGAGTTTTAATTATCCCATACTTGGACGATCTCCTGATAAGGGCGAGGTCCAGAGAGCAGTTGTTGGTCGGCGTAGCATTATCTCAGGAGGTGCTACACCAGCACGGTTGGATTCTGAATATTCCAAAGTCTCAGCTGGTTCCGGCGACACGTCTACTGTTCCTGGGGATGATTCTGGACACAGTCCAGAAAAAAGTGTTTCTCCCAGAGGAGAAAGCCAAGGAGCTGTCATCTCTAGTGAGAGGCCTCCTTAAAACCAAAACAGGTGTCGGTGCATCATTGCACGCGAGTCCTGGGAAAGATGGTAGCTTCCTACGAAGCGATTCCATTCGGCAGGTTCCATGCCAGAACCTTTCAGTGGGACCTGTTGGACCAATGGTCCGGATCGCATCTTCAAATGCATCGGTTGATAACCATTTCTCCAAGGACCAGGGTGTCTCTGCTGTGGTGGCTGCAGAGTGCTCATCTCAGAGAGGGCCGCAGATTCGGCATACAGGACTGGGTCCTGGTGACCACGGATGCCAGCCTTCGGGGCTGGGGTGCAGTCACACGGGGAAGAAACTTCCAAGGACTTTGGTCAAGTCAGGAGACTTCCCTACACATACATGTTCTGGAACTGAGGGCCATTTACAATGCCCTAAGTCAAGCAAAGCCCCTGCTTCAAAACCAGCCGGTTCTGATCCAGTCAGACAACATCACGGCAGTCGCCCATGTAAATCGACAGGGCGGCACAAGAAGCAGGACGGCGATGGCAGAAGCCACAAGGATTCTCCGATGGGCGGAAAATCACGTGTTAGCACTGTCAGCAGTGTTCATTCCGGGAGTGGACAACTGGGAAGCAGACTTCCTCAGCAGGCACGACTTCCACCCGGGAGAGTGGGGACTTCATGCAGAAGTCTTCCAACTGATTGTAAACCGTTGGGAAAAGCCACAGGTGGACATGATGGCGTCCCGCTTAAACAAAAAGCTAGAAAAATATTGCGCCAGGTCAAGAGACCCTCAGGCGATAGCTGTGGACGCTCTAGTGACACCGTGGGTGTACCGGTCGGTTTATGTGTTCCCTCCTCTTTCTCTCATACCCAAGGTACTGAGGATAATAAAGAAAAGAGGAGTAAGAACTATTCTCATTGTTCCAGATTGGCCAAGAAGGTCTTGGTACCCGGAACTTAAAGAATTAATCTGAGGACCCATGGCCTCTGCCGCTAAGACAGGACCTGCTGCTGCAGGGGCCCTGTCTGTTCCAAGACTTACCGCGGCTGCGTTTAACGGCATGGCGGTTGAATACCGGATCCTAAAAGAAAAGGGTATTCCGGAGGAAATCATTCCTACGCTTATTAAAGCTAGAAAAGATGTAACCGTACAACATTATCACCGCATATGGCGAAAATATGTTGCGTGGTGTGAGGCCAGGAAGGCCCCAACGGAGGAATTCCAGCTAGGTCGATTTCTGCACTTCCTACAGTCAGGGGTGACTATGGGCCTAAAACTGGGTTCCATTAAGGTCCAGATTTCGGCTCTGTCGATTTTCTTCCAAAAAGAACTGGCTTCACTGCCTGAAGTTCAGACATTTGTCAAGGGAGTGCTGCATATTCAGCCTCCTTTTGTGCCTCCAGTGGCACCGTGGGACCTCAACGTGGTGTTGGGTTTCCTAAAGTCACATTGGTTTGAGCCACTCAAAACCGTGGATTTAAAATCTCTCACGTGGAAAGTGGTCATGCTTTTGGCCTTGGCTTCGGCAGGGCGTGTGTCAGAATTGGCGGCTTTGTCATGTAAAAGCCCCTATTTGATTTTCCATATGGATAGGGCAGAATTGAGGACTCTTCCCCAGTTTCTTCCTAAGGTGGTATCAGCTTTTCACTTGAACCAACCTATCGTGGTGCCTGCGGCTACTAGGGACTTGGAGGACTCCAAGTTACTGGACGTAGTCAGGGCCTTGAAAATGTATGTTTCCAGGACGGCTGGAGTCAGGAAGACTGACTCGCTATTTATCCTGTATGCACCAAACAAGATGGGTGCTCCTGCTTCAAAGCAGACTATTGCTCGCTGGATTTGTAGCACAATTCAGCTTGCGCATTCTGTGGCTGGCCTGCCGCAGCCTAAATCTATAAAAGCTCATTCCACGAGGAAAGTGGGCTCTTCTTGGGCGGCTGCCCGAGGGGTCTCGGCTTTACAACTTTGCCGAGCTGCTACTTGGTCAGGGGCAAACACGTTTGCAAAATTCTACAAATTTGATACCCTGGCTGAGGAGGACCTTGAGTTCTCTCATTCGGTGCTGCAGAGTCATCCGCACTCTCCCGCCCGTTTGGGAGCTTTGGTATAATCCCCATGGTCCTTACGGAGTCCCCAGCATCCACTAGGACGTCAGAGAAAATAAGATTTTAGTCACCGGTAAATCTATTTCTCGTAGTCCGTAGTGGATGCTGGGCGCCCGTCCCAAGTGCGGACTGTCTGCAATACTTGTATATAGTTATTGTTAACTACAAGGGTTATTGTTGAGCCATCTTTTGAGAGGCTCTGTTGTGTTCCTACTGTTAACTGGTTATATTATCACGAGTTATACGGTGTGGCTGGTATGAGTCTTACCCGGGATTCAAAATCCTTCCTTATTGTGTCAGCTCTTCCGGGCACAGTATCCTTACTGAAGTCTGGAGGAGGGTCATAGTGGGAGGAGCCAGTGCACACCAGGTAGTCCTAAATCTTTCTTAGCTGTGCCCTGTCTCCTGCGGAGCCGCTATTCCCCATGGTCCTTACGGAGTCCCCAGCATCCACTACGGACTACGAGAAATAGATTTACCGGTGAGTAAAATCTTATTTTTATTTTTGGATTTTAATACATGTATAAAATGAATTTATTATATGGTCATTTGATGGGACATATGATATAGAGATATATCCGAGTCCAAATAGAGTGGTGCAATATTGCTTGAAATCCTGATTTATAGGACCATTGGTAAAAAATGTTTTAGATTATAGCGCCATTTTGACCCTCATACGAGCAATAGTATATTTCAGAACCTGTGCTGGTGGGTTCTTGTCAAGAGGTGCAGCTTAAAGTATTCTTAAAGTATTTTGCAAAACATTTTAGAAAATCGAAACTGAAGAGCAGCATATTGGTACTATATCTATTGTAAAATATATATATATATATATATATATGTGTCTGTCTGTCTATCTATCATCCAGATAAGCATAATAGAGGACGATTTCAGACATTTGATAGTATATTGTATGCTTAGGTAGCCAGTTTATTTTTAAAATAGAAATATCGGTTAACATTGGTATCCGAACCAATGGTTAGGAGTAAATGTTTTGAAACCAATGTTTTCTTTAGTTAGATGTCCCATCCCTAGGTAAATCCAACAATTGTATTATACAGAATAAAGTTATGTACCATCGATGGTAGATATCCTGTTTACAGGAAAATTTATTTATTTCTGCAATGTATCGCACTGCCATCTACAGGGTTTTTCCATGCATTTAATTTCTTTAGTGTCCTATCATTTACTGCCACCTACTGGTTACTTGATTTACTTTTCACTGTCTATTTTTTGTTCTTAAAACAGAAACTAAAGTTTCCAAAAATTGTACCCATCTAGTGTTTTTCACACTAGCGGCACTTAAGTGTTGTTCATGGTGTTAGCAGTACAGACCTCACTTATCGTTCATTGGTCAGTAGCTCACCCCAAGAGAAGGATGGTTAAGTAGAGTAGAGGGTAATGTAATTTGATAGGAAAAATGAAAACCCAGGTCAACCTATGGAGAGTTTTTGTTTGCTAGTTAAATATCTGAAATGATATAACAATCAAAACAGTGTTATATTCACAGACACTTACCAAACTTTAATGGTTTTAAATATCTTTTTTCCATTCTTTTTTATGTAAAATGGTTTGCTTCCCATGATGCATTTCAGCAATTTGCATATTCTAGTAGAATACACAACACAATTTTCCACGTGTGCCACTATTTTACATTTGTTTATTTTTATGTTTATACTTAAATATATTACACTATATTCCGATGATAATTTAATTTTCACATTTATGTAGTTTATTTTCCTATCTTTTATAGGTTGCATTGCTGGGCATGGACATTTTATCAGCTTTCGTTACACGTTTGCAAGATCGTTTCAGAACTCAGATTAGCACAGGTAATGTAATGGATTTTACGGTTCCCCTTCCTTCCTAAGGGCACTTAAATGTGGTGGTGGGATGATAATATGAGGGGTGGTGGTGAGGATGGTCCAATGCGCCAAAGTCAGTGAACAATCATTGATGCCATTAGTTAAACCGTGCAACATGGACTGACGAACTTGGATCAAATTCACTATTTACATGTGCTGAAGTTACCTGTGCATGGGCTTGTCACTTAAACCTTTGCTCCAGAAATGTATTTTTGCCATTGGCTTCCAGAGCCACCAATGGTAAATAGACTCATAGTAACAAAAATTTAAGCCAGCATTGTGTAAATACAGTCTTACACACTGGAGGAGGATTTTTCCTCATTAGTTGGCAGTGTTTGCCAGAGTTTTTCAGATTTTTCTGCTGCTAGAGGTCTGAATAATTTTGTATAAAGTATTTAGAACAAAACCAGCATGGTAAACGTATTAATGAAAAACTCATAACATATATAAAAATAATGTTCGAAAAGTTAGTCATAGTGGCAGTCTGTTTCAGTGTGTGGCTGGTATTAGGGTGAAGTCTTGTACTTTCATTACAGTTCTGCAGAGTTTAATAGATCGCTTAGGTGATGCAAAAGACTCAGTCCGAGAACAAGATCAAGCCTTGCTGATAAAGATAATGGAGTTTTCTCCCAGCCCGCAGGTAATTCTTCCTGACCTCCTTTGTATACTGACGTCTCACCCAAAAATGTATTTTCTTCAGCTGAGGACTTACTCCCTTAGAAGTATATATAAATCGCCTATCTGAAGTCAACTTGCTGTTACCATTATCTAAAGATATAACAGACGGGGAGATGTGTGCTAAGGGATCTGTCACAGAACGCTTCGTACACATTTATACCTCCACACAGCGCAAGGGGGGACTGGGGGGATGCCCACTTCACCCAGCGGTGAAGTCAGCGATGTAACAAGATTGTGCCTGCATGAAGGCCAATCTAGAACCGGCAATAGCGACGTGCGGGGCCGCGCATCGCTATCGCTATGGTGCTTACACACAGAGAAATCTGTGCTTAATTTCTAAGCAGTCTAGTCAGATTGCTTAGAAATTAAGCACATCTCTCCATGTGTACCCCCCCTTATGACAAGTGGTACCCAACTGGGTGCCTCGAGGCACTTTCATGGGTGTTCTAGAACTACAGTAATTCAACTTATTTATTGTCCGTGTAATTGGCAAAACCAGCAAAAGTGGCTTCCAATAATAAAATATGTGAAAAACCAGATGTGGCTCCTGCCCCTCACCATATAACTGAATCTAAGGTTGACATATACACACAATTTACTTAATTCAGTATGTTTTTTCAGAATTTCGCAATAAGAAACTTTTGGCCTAGGTGTGCCATGAAAAAATTCTGATGCTGTGACGTGATTGAAACTAGACTAGACAAACTTTCACCCAACCATCCTACTAGTTGGTTGGAATGAAATCTGGTAATGGATGGAAGCAATTGACAATTAGCAATTTGCTCCTAAATCCTGGAAACTGGCCAACAACTGTTTAGACAAGTTGTTTAAATCAAACAGATTTGGCCAACTTGTCTGAACGACAGTTTTTGTCCATTTTCCGGGGTTTTGGAGTAAATTGCTTATTGGCGTTTGCTCCCATCCATTACTAGTTGGATGATTGGGTGAAAGTTGGTCTAGTGTATGGCCATCTTAGACCTTTGTCCATGTTCTCTTTACCTTTATTTGTCTTAATATTGCATTAATATTGCAATAGTAGAAAAAAACAATTCTTTAAGTTGTTTTTCAGTTACGAAATCAGTGTCTATATTCTTTCATTGTGCAATACTGTAGTTGTGGGAGCCACCAAAGATTATGTTTAGGAATAATGGGGCAGATGTATTATCACCTTCCACTTAAAGCAGTGATAAAGAAGTGTTAAGTGGTAGGTGATAACACACCAGCCAATCATTAGAGTTTAAAAAATTACAGTTAGGAGCTGATTGGCTGGTGCATTATCACCTTCCACGTATCACTTCTTTATCACTATTCCAGGCTTAATACATCTGCCCCAATACATTTTACTTGTGGATTGACTATAGCTACCAAATCTCAAATTAAAATCTGGTATTTGTCCCTGCATAGTTGGACCAGTGGTTAATCTAGCGTCTGCCAATATGCTATCTGAGTTCTGTAGCTGTGAAAGTATCATTAACTGATTGTAGGAGCCCCATATGAAAGATACAAATAACCTTAATATGAAGACCGTTGACAACATATCTTTTCATAGTACCTTTGGGACCGGATGCTAGGAGGGTTCAAGCACAAGAATTTCCGCTCACGGGAAGGAGTTTGTCTCTGCCTTATTGCAACTCTTAACACGTGAGTTTCTTTCCCATTACTGTGGAACTGGTGCGCGTTGATCTTTGATGCCAGAAATTGTGTAATGGGCATATTCTGTTCCATCCATAGATACGGAGCCAACGGTTTGACGTTGAGTAAGATTGTACCTCATATATGTAACCTGCTAGGAGACCCCAACAGTCAGGTGAGTCTGCTGCTAAATATACTTCTTGTCCAGCATCCAAGCTTTACGGGAGGGAATAAAGACTGATGGCACCTCAGTAAAGTGGATCATTAGATCTTCAGTGAAACCTGTGTGTTTTCGGGGCTGTTATCAGGATTTTGCTTTGCCTAATTAGATAGCCGCCCCCCCCCCCCGGCGATACTTTTTACCCTACAGTGTGTGCGGGTAAGTGAATAATCCCTTTGTATTTTTCCCCCCGCTTGCTTTTGGTTCCCTTCTTTGAAATTTCAATAAAAATAACAATGTTTGGCCATTTGGCAGAATGCAGCATGTCACACCTCTCCCCCTATCGGAATTGGCATTGGCAAGTGTGTGTGCACTTGCTGCATACTGGGTCCAGTTGGCAGCGATGTCAGACTGTGTACACATGGTCTAGTGTGTACCCAGCATAAGAGGGGAGTTCTATTGCCTGCAACTACTTCCGCGCTTTATGGCGGGCAAATCACGTAAAATGTTCTCTGTCCCGCAGTATGTGCGTATTGATGATGTGAGATGGTGCCTTTGCCAACGTTTAAAAGCTGTGGCAACAACAGTTCGCACCCTTTGCCTGGAATTGAATTCTCCCTTTAGTCTGCTTCTAAGATTGTGCTGTAGGGCTGGGATTTACATTTTCCCCATAGTTCCATGGGGCAAGACTGTTTTTTTTTTTTCCATCATATTACTGTTAACCATTATGTTATTTGTTGTAAAGCAGTGTACAGTATGTCTTATTTTTTGCAGAGTCTCGCTGTTTTTAGGGCATTTCTTTGTACTGTCTGACACGCCTTAATCATGTCTGTTGTAATGAAAGCTACTGTCACTTGTAAATAATGATTGTGTGTATAGCTCCCTCTTTTGTCCAAAAGTGATATTGCATGTCTGTCTTGTCACAAAAAAAATTATATGAACAAATGCTGAAGGTACCCAGATAATTGGTAGACAGTAGGTCGACACCATCTGGTGGATAGACGAAAGGTAGACAAATGGTCGACATGACAGTGGTCGACACACAGAATGGTTAACACATTTTTTTCTTTTTAAGTTCTTCACATTTTACCAACATTTGCTTGATTTCCTATCTACGTGGACATCTATTAGGAATAGTTACCTGCAGGAGACGTAGTGTAGCGAGTGCCGGAAGCATGGCGAGCGTAGACATTTGTACTGATGGTGGTCATATAACGAGAATATGCAAGATTTGGCACAGGCCCCCCCCAAACACGCACTGACCGTTTTTGTGTGTCGACCTTTTGACCCTGTCGATATTTTGTGCCTGTCAGCCTTTTATGTTGGGAGTGCCATTCATCTTTATACCAAGATGAGTGGAGTGACCAAGTACACACACCTCTTTTATTATAAGAAATGCTAGGTGTCCGTACTTAACCCCTGCAGTGCCGCAGCTGCCAGTCTCTGTCCTGCTCTGCAGTATGCATTATGGCACAAAAAAATATTGTGATGTATATTTCTAAAATTAGTATAATGTGCCAACATCTATGTGGGTTAGTGCCACAGCATGGGTTGTTAGCTTTCACAAACCACAGCTGGCTATCTTATTGTACCTGGCCAAAAAAGTTTTGTTAAGACTTGTCTTAATATATTTTGCCATTGCACACTTTATTTATAGAAGGTGCTCCTGACTGATTTTGTAAGAAATAATAGTGATTTGCATCAAATATATTGTATTTTATTTACAACCAATAGGGGGCACTGTGGTGTATTTGTATGCATGTAAAATTCTCCCCTTAATTCTGATAGTGTATTGGGTGACAATACAGAATTCTTAAGTCTTGCTGGTCGGAATTATACTGATTTGGGAAGCAGTTCATGCAGCTTTTAGAAGAAAGAAAACGTAGACTTGGCATAAGTGCTCGGTCTGCTGACCGACAGAAAAAAACACGTACCGTTTTTTGTTATTTCAGTAAATTAAATAAGAATTTAAATGTACTCCATTTTTCTCTAACGTCCTAGAGGATGCTGGGGACTCCGTAAGGACCCTTTGGATAGACGGGCTCCGCAGGAGACATGGGCACTTTAAGAAAGAATTTAGTTCCTGGTGTGCACTGGCTCCTCCCTCTATGCCCCTCCTCCAGACCACAGTTTGATACTGTGCCCAGAGGAGCTGGGTGCTTTTCAGTGAGCTCTCCTGAGTTTACTGATAGAAAGTATTTTGTTAGGTTTTTTATTTTCAGGGAGCTCTGCTGGCAACAGACTCCCTGCATCGAGGGACTGAGGGGAGAGAAGCAGCCCTACTCTCTGAAGCTAGGTCCTGCTTCTTAGGCTACTGGACACCATTAGCTCCAGAGGGATTGGTACGCAGGATCTCACCCTCGCCGTCCGTCCCAGAGCCGCGCCGCCGCCCCCCTCGCAGAGCCGGAAGATAAAAGCCGGGTGAGTATGAGAAGAAAAGAAGACTTCAGAGGCGGCAGAAGACTTCATGATCTACACTGAGGTAACGCATAGCACTGCAGCTGTGCGCCATTGCTCCCATACACCTCACATACTCCGGTCACTGTAAGGGTGCAGGGCGCAGGGGGGGGCGCCCTGGGCAGCAATATAAACCTCTTATTTGGCAAAAGACGGCATATATAAAGCTGGACACTGTATATATACATGAGCCCCCGCCAATTTTACACTTTTAGCGGGACAGAAGCCCGCCGTCGAGGGGGCGGGGCTTCTCCCTCAGCACTCACCAGCGCCATGTTTTTCTCCACAGCACCGCTGAGAGGAAGCTCCCCGGACTCTCCCCTGCTTATACCACGGTAGAAGAGAGGGTTTTAAAGAAGAGGTGGGGCACATAATTCGGCGCAGATAATAACAGTGCTACTGGGTAAACATTAAATTGCTGTGTTTTTTCCTGGGTCATATAGCGCTGGGGTGTGTGCTGGCATACTCTCTCTCTGTCTCTCCAAAGGGCCTTGTGGGGGAATTATCTTCAGATGAGCATTCCCTGAGTGTGTGGTGTGTCGGTACGTGTGTGTCGACATGTCTGAGGTAAAAGGCTCTCCTAAGGAGGAGATGGAGCAAATGTGTGTGTGAGTGGTGTCTCCGTCGTCAACGCCGACACCTGATTGGATATGTAAAATTAAGTGCTAAGGTAAATTTATTGCACAAAAGATTAGAGAACAGACAGTGAATCTACACAGGTCTGTCCCTATGTCGCAGAGACCTTCAGAGTCTCACAATGCTCACTATCCAAACTAATAGACACTGATATCGACACGGAGTCTGACTCCAGTGTCGACTACGATAATGCAAAGTTACAGCCAAAACTGGCAGAAAGGTATTCAATATATGATTATTGTAATAAAAGATGTTTTGCATATCACTGATGACTCATCTGTCCCTGACACAAGGGTACACATGTTTAAGGGGAAGAAAGCTGAGGTAAATTTTCCTCCTCTCATGAAGAAAAAGAGCGGGAATCTCCAGACAAAAGACTGCAGATTCCCACAAAGAATTCTCAGGGAGTATCCTTTCCCTACTAGGGCCAGGATACGATGGGAATCTTCTCCTAGGGGGACAAAGCTTTGTCACGTTTACCCAAAAGGTAGCGCTGACTTAACAGCTATCCTCAGGGATCCTGCAGATAGCATGCAGTAAAAGTACTTTGAAGTCCATTTACACACATTCTGGTACACTACTTAGACCGGCGATTGTGTCGGCATGGGTTTATAGCGCTGTAGCAGCGTGGACAGATACCTTATCAGTGGAGATTGAAACCCTAGATAAGGATACTGTGTTATTGACCCTAGTATATATATGTATGTATATATATATATATATATATATATATATATATATATATAAAAACATGCCCAAAGAGACATTAGTCTACTGTGTTCTAGAGTCAGCGCTATGTCGATTTCTGCTAGACGTGTCCTGTGGAACATGCAATGGACTGGTGATGCCGACTAAAAGAGGCATATGGAAGGTTTACCTTACAAGGCTGAGGAATTGTGTGGTGAAGGGCTCTCGGACCTGGTCTCCACAGCTATAGCTGGTAATTCTGATCTTTTGCCTTATATTCCCTCACAACCTAACAAAGCACAACATTATCAAATGCAGTCCTTTCGGGCGCAGAATAACAAAAAAGTACGAGGAGCGTCCTTTCTTACCCGAGGTAAGGGCACAGGGCACAGCTAGTTTACAGGATCAGAAGTCCTCCCCAGCCTCTACTACATCAACCGCTTGATGCTGGAGCTCCGTAAGGGAGTCCATCCCAGTGGGAGCACGTCTTCGACTCTTCAGCCACATCTGAGTTCACTCACAGGTGGATCCCGGGGCAATAAAAATTGTTTCTTAGGGTTACAAGCTGGAATTCGAAAGGTGCCTCCTCGCCGGTTTTTTCCTTATCGGACCTACCGGTTTCACCCCCAGAAAGGGAGATAATATTAAATACAATTCACACATTGTATCTCCAACAGGTGTTGCTCAAGGTTCCCCTCCTGCAACGAAGAAGGCGATATGACTCAGCCTTGGCTGTAGTCCCGAAACCGTACGGTTCGGTCAGACCTATTTTGAAATTAAAATCTCTGAACCTATACGGGAAAAGGTTCAAATTTAAAGTGGAATCGCCCAGAGCAATCATCGCCAGCCTGGAAGGGGGGGGGGGATTTGATGGTGTATCTAGACATAAAGGCTGCATACCTTCATGTTGCCATTTATCCACCCCATCAGGCGTACCTGACACTTGCGGTACAGGATTGTCATTACCAATTTCAGGGTAATTGGCGGAAATAATGGTGCTCCTACGCAAGCAAGGAGTCACAGTTATCCCATATTTGGACGATCTCCTAATAAGGGCGAGATCAAAAGAGCAGTTGTTCAACAGCGTGTCACTTTCGCTGAAGGTGTCACAGCAATTCTCATTTCCCGAGGTCACAGTTTGTTCCTATAACTCGTCTGCCCTTCTTGGGTTTGATTCTGGATACAGACCAGAATTGGGTTTACCTTCAGATAGAGAAGGCCCAGGAACTCATGACTCTAGTCAGGGACCTATTGAAACCAAGACAGGTGTCAGTGCATCACTGCCCTCGATTCCTGGGAAAAACATTCCCTTAGGCAGGTTCCATGCGAGGACTTCAAATGGGACCTACTGGACAAGTGGTCCGGGTCACATCTACAGATTCATCAGTTGATCACCCTATCCCCCAGGGTATCTCTCCTGTGGTGGCTGCAGAGTACTCACCTTATAGAGGGCCGCAGATTCGGCATTCAGGACTGGATCCTGGTGACCACGGACGCGAGCCTCCGAGGCTGGGGAGCAGTCACACAGGGAAGAAATTTCCAAGGTCTTTTGGTCAAGTCAAGAGACTTGTCTTCACATCCACATATTGGAACTAAGGGCCATATACAACGCCCTACGTCAAGCGGAGACTTTTCTTCGCAACCAACCGGTTCTGATCCAGTCAGACAACGTCACCTCAGTAGCTCATGTAAACCGCTAAGGCGGCACAAGGAGCAGAGTGGCGATGGCGGAAGCCACCAGAATTCTTCGCTGTGCGGAGAATCATGTAAGAGCACTGTCAACAGTGGTCATTCTGGAAGTGAACAACTGGGAAGCAGACTTCCTCACCAGACATACGTCCTGGAGAGTGGAGACTTCATCAGGAAGTCTTCGCACAGATTGCAGTTCGGTGGGGACTGCCACAGATAGACATGATGGCGTCCCGCCTCAACAAAAAGCTGCAGAGTTATTGCATCTGGTCAAGAGACCCTCAGGCAGTAGCGGTAGACGCCCTAGTGACACAGTGGGTGTTCCAGTCAGTCTATGTATTTCCTCCTCTTCCTCTCATACCCAAGGGTTGAGAATAATAAGAAAAAGGAGGAGTGAGAACAATCCTCATTGTTCCAGATTGGCCACGAAGGATCTGGTATCCGGATCTGCAGGAAATGCTCACAGAAGATCCGTGGCCTCTTCCTCTAAGGCAGGACCTGTTGCAACAGGGCCCATGTCTGTTCCAAGACTTCGGCTGCGTTTGACAGCATGGCGCTTGAACGCCGGATCCTAGCGAAAAAAGGCATTCCGGATGAGGTCATTCCTAAGCTGATAAAGGCTAGGAAGGACGTGACCTCTAAACATTATCACCGTATATGGCGAAAATATGTTTCTTGGTGTGAGGCCAGGAATGCTTCTACAGAAGAACTCCATCTGGGCCGTTTCCTTCACTTCCTACAAACTGGAGTGAATTTGGGCCTAAAACTTAGGCTCCATTAAGGTTCAGATTTCGGCCCTATCCATTTTCTTTCAAAAAGAATTGGCTACTCTCCCAGAAGTTCAGACTTTTGTGAAGGGAGTGCTGCATTTTCAGCCTCCTGTTGTACCTCTGGTGGAGCCCTTGGACCTTAACGTGGTGTTAAGTCTCCATAAGTCACACTGGTTTGAACCACCTAAAACGGTAGAGTTATAATATCTCACTTGGAAGGTGGTCATGTTATTAGCTTTGGCTTCGGCTAGGCAAGTGTCGGAATTGCGGCTTTGTTTCATAAAAGCCCCTATCTGGTTTTCCATGTCGATAGAGCGGAGTTGCAGACACGTCCTCAATTCCTGCCTAAGGTGGTATCATCCTTTCTTATGAACCAGCCTATTGTGGTGCCTGTGGCTACGCATTACTTGGAGGACTCCAAGTCCCTGGATGTGGTCAGGGCTTTGAAAATTTACGTAGCCAGAACGGCTAGAGTCAGAAAAACAGAATCACTGTTTGTCCTGTATGCTGCCGACAAGCTTGGCGCTCCTGCTTCGAAGCAGACTATTGCTCGCTGGATTTGTAAGCATTCAGCAGGATCATTCTACAGCTGGATTGCCGTTGTCTAAATCGGTTAGGGCCCATTCCACTAGAAGGTGGGCTCTTCTTGGGCGGCTGCCCGAGGGGTCTCTGCATTACAGTTGTGCCGAGCTGCTACTTGGTCAGGTTGAAACACTTTTGCTAAGTTCTACAAGTTTGATACCCTGGCTGAGGAGGACCTCTTGTTTGCTCAATCGGTGCTGCAGAGTCATCCGCACTCTCCCGCCCGTTTGGGAGCTTTGGTATAATCCCCATGGTCCTTACGGAGTCCCCAGCATCCTCTAGGACCGTAGAGAAAATAAGATTTTACTTACCGGTAAATCTATTTCTCGTAGTCCGTAGAGGATGCTGGGCTCCCGTCCCAAGTGCGGACTTCTTCTGCAATACTTGTATATATAGTTATTGCTTCAATAAGGGTTACGTTATAGTTGCATCGGTCTTGAACTGATGATATGTTGTTTTCATACTGTTAACTGGGTAGTTATCACAAGTTATACGGTGTGATTGGTGTGGCTGTTATGAATCTTGCCCTTGGATTAACAAAATCCATTCCTCGTACTGTCCATCTCCTCTGGGCACAGTTTCTCTAACTGAGGTCTGGAGGAGTGGCATATTGGGAGGAGCCAGTGCACACCAGGAACTAAATTCTTTCTTAAAGTGCCCATGTCTCCTGCAGTGCCCGTCTATCCCCATCCTCTATGGACTACGAGAAATAGATTTACCGTTAAGTAAAATCTTATTTTTTTTATTGATGAAATCAAATAACATGATAAGCTCTTGCAAGATTCTGAATATATTGTGCTCTTCTTTAGGTATCATCATTTATAAGGTGTCACAGACTTTACAGCACCTGATAGTAAGGAGTACAAGTGATCCAAGATCAAACATTGAACATAACTTGTATATCTGAGATAGACAAAAGAGTTGCAGGCTTGAGACAGATGGTAGCGAGGTTCCTTCTTGTGAGAGCTTACAGGCTAGAGGGAGGGGCAGTTGGGACGAGTAATAAAATGGGTAGAGGTAGGTGGGTTTTAGAGATTGTTTGAGAGATTGGAGATTGGGAAGGATGTGGTCAGGTGGTGTAGGGAGTTCCATAAGGGGGAGCAGTAAAGGAGATCTTGGAGGCGCATATAGGAAGTTATCGGGAGCTAGGAGCATAGAGGCAAAATAGAGAAATTGAAATGGAGTGTATCTTGTAATAAAATCAGATGTTTGTGGGGAGGAGAATCAGACGTATGTAGGTAATGGAAACCTATCTACTGTAGGTGTTTGCAAACTAGGATTAGCTGATAAGCAACACGAGTCTTGCTCACTACATTATGGATGGTTTGTATAAAAGAAGAATGTGTGAAGGCATAAGATGTGTTAGTGAAGTTAAATGCACAATGGAGATGCGCCCTGATGTGCAAAGTACCGATGTTCAGTAGAACCCGCTCTGCAACACAGGACGCAGGTACGGCATCAGACTGTCGGTGATTGACAGTCTGATGCCGTTTGGGGGTGGAGAGGGGCCAACAATGGTCTCTTTGTGAAAACGGAGGTGTGACGCTGCTGTTTAGGGAAGAGGCCAGGGATCTCCGTCATTGCACATAGATTTCATGGACTCTGCGACAGGCAGCTTGCGTGTCACTATGGGTGTCGCAAACTGACTGATGGTGCTGGGAAGGTCCGAAACTGCATCCTTGGATGCAGCTTGGCTCAGTAATGCTGCAGGAGGCGTGACTCCCCCAGCTGCAATACCATATTAGTGTTATCGTTACTGCTTGTTTGCAAGAGTTGCAAATGCTTCTGTAGCATATAGGTTTTTGTGCATGCTGAAGGAGCGTTTAAATTAGTCTAGAGAACAGGCGGGGGCTAAAGACAAAGCCTTAAGAGCAATCAACATATAAAGAATGTACCTGACAGAAGTCTGATTGCAGAGGATTGAGAAGAGTGAGTGGTATGTGTATAGGAGCTGCTCAAATAGTTTGAAGCAAAGGAGAGTGGAGAGATTAAGCTTTAGATAGAGAGGAATGGTCAATTTCTAGAGAGTAGGAGGGATGCAAGTATTTTTTTAAGATCATTGGGAAAACGTGAAGAAAGACAGGTTGAAGGGGTGAGCTGTGCGTCTGCAAGCATTAGGGAAAAGGGAGAGTCAGGAGATTGGAGGGGTCATGTTTAGTGGAAAGGGGAGAGGAGAGTGTAAAGTCCTTTTGACAGTGACCTAAGAATGAACTGAGGGAGGGTGTGTGAATGAATGGAGGAGAAACTGTGCGTAAGTGGATGAGTGATATATTTTTTTAATAAAGTAATTTCTCTATCGTCCTAGTGGATGCTGGGGTTCCTGAAAGGACCATGGGGAATAGCGGCTCCGCAGGAGACAGGGCACAAAAAGTAAAGCTTTAGGATCAGGTGGTGTGCACTGGCTCCTCCCCCTATGACCCTCCTCCAAGCTAGTTAGATTTTGTGCCCGGCCGAGAAGGGTGCAATCTAGGTGGCTCTCCTAAAGAGCTGCTTAGGAAAGTTTAGCTTAGGTTTTTTATTTTACAGTGAGTCCTGCTGGCAACAGGATCACTGCAACGAGGGACTTAGGGGAGAAGAAGTGAACTCACCTGCGTGCAGGATGGATTGGCTTCTTGGCTACTGGACATCAGCTCCAGAGGGACGATCACAGGTACAGCCTGGATGGTCACCGGAGCCTTGCCGCCGGCCCCCTTGCAGATGCTGAAGTAAGAAGAGGTCCAGAATCGGCGGCAGAAGACTCCTCAGTCTTCTAAAGGTAGCGCACAGCACTGCAGCTGTGCGCCATTTTCCTCTCAGCACACTTCACACGGCAGTCACTGAGGGTGCAGGGCGCTGGGAGGGGGGCGCCCTGGGAGGCAAATGAATACCTATTTTGGCTAAAAATACCTCACATATAGCCTCCGGAGGCTATATGGAGATATTTAACCCCTGCCAGAATCCGTTAAGAGCGGGAGACGAGGCCGCCCGAAAAAGGGGCGGGGCCTATCTCCTCAGCACACAGCGCCATTTTCCCTCACAGAAAGGCTGGAGGGAAGGCTCCCAGGCTCTCCCCTGCACTGCACTACAGAAACAGGGTTAAAACAGAGAGGGGGGGCACTAATTTGGCGATATGCTTATATATATATTAAGATGCTATAAGGGAAAACACTTATATAAGGTTGTCCCTATATAATTATAGCGTTTTTGGTGTGTGCTGGCAAACTCTCCCTCTGTCTCTCCAAAGGGCTAGTGGGTCCTGTCCTCTATCAGAGCATTCCCTGTGTGTGTGCTGTGTGTCGGTACGTGTGTGTCGACAGGTAGGAGGACGATGTTGGTGAGGAGGCGGAGCAATTGCCTGTAATGGTGATGTCACTCTCTAGGGAGTCGACACCGGAATGGATGGCTTATTTAGGAAATTACGTGATAATGTCAACACGCTGCAAGGTCGGTTGACGACATGAGACGGCCGACAAACAATTAGTACGGTCCAGACGTCTCAAAAACACCGTCAAGGGTTTTTAAAACGCCCGTTTACTTTAGTCGGTCGACACAGACACAGACAGGGACACTGAATCCAGTGTCGACGGTGAATAAACAAACGTATTCCTTATTAGGGCCACACGTTAAAGGCAATGAAGGAGGTGTTACGTATTTCTGATACTACAAGTACCACAAAAGAGGGTATTATGTGGGATGTGAAAAAACTACCATAGTTTTTCCTGAATCAGATAAATTAAATAAAGTGTGTGATGATGCGTGGGTTCCCCCCGATAGAAAATTATGGGCGGTATACCCTTTCCCGCCAGAAGTTAGGGCGCGTTGGGAAACACCCCTTAAGGTGGATAAGGCGCTCACACGCTTATCAAAACAAGTGGCGGTACCGTCTATAGATAGGGCCGTCCTCAAGGACCAGCTGACAAGGCTGGAAAATATAATAAAAAGTATATACACACATACTGGTGTTATACTGCGGCCAGCGATCGCCTCAGCCTGGATGTGCAGAGCTAGGGTGGCTTGGTCGGATTCCCTGACTAAAATATTGATACCCTTGACAGGGACAGTATTTTATTGACTATAGAGCATTTCTATATATGCGAGATGCACAGAGGGATATTTGCACTCTGGCATCATGAATAAACGCGATGTCCATAACTGCCAGAAGATGTTATGGACACGACAGTGGTCAGGTGATGCAGATTCCAAACGGCACAGTATGGCCGTATAAAGGAAGAGGACTTGTTTGGGGTCGGTCCATCGGACCTGGTGGTCACGGCAACTGCTGGAAAATCCACCGTTTTTTACCCTAAGTCACATCTCTGCAGAAAAAGACACCGTCTTTTCAGCCTCAGTCCTCTCGTCCCTATAAGATCATATCTGCCCAGGGATAGAGGAAAGGGAAGAAGACTGCAACAGGCAGCCTATTCCCAGGAACAGAAGCGTTCCACCGCGTCTGACAAGTTCTCAGCATGGCGCTGAGACCGTACAGGACCCCTGGATCCTACATGTAGTATCCCGGGGGTACAGATGGGAATGTCGAGACGTTTCCCCTTCGCAGGCTCCTGAAGTCTGCTTTACCAAGTCTCCCTCCGACAAGGAGGTAGTATGGGAAAAAATTCACAAGCTGTGTTCCCAGCAGGTGACAATTAAATTACCCCTCCTACTACAGAAAAGGGGTATTATTCCACACTATATTGTGGTACTGAAGCCAGAAGGCTAGGTGAGACTTATTCTAAAAAAAAAAAAAAATTTTTTTTTGAACACTTACAAAGGTTCAAATTAAGATGAAGTCACTCAGAGCAGTGATAACGAACCAGGAAGAAGGGGACTATATAGTGTCCCGGGACATCAGGGATGCTTACCTCTATGTCCCAAATTTGCCCTTCTCACTAAGGGTACCTCAGGTTCGTGGTGCAGAACTGTCACTATCAGTTTCAGACGCTGCCGTTTGGATTGTCCACGGCACCCCGGGGTCTTTACCAAGGTAATGGCCGAATTGATGATTCTTCTTCGAAGAAAAGGCGTCTTAATTATCCCTTACTTGGACGATCTCCTGATAGGGGCATAGTCCAGGGAACAGTTGGAGGTCGGAGTAGCACTATCTCGGATACTGCTACAATCAGCACGGGTGGATTCTAAATATTCCAAAATCGCAGCTGATCCCGACGACACGTCTGCTGTGCCTAGGGATGATTCTGGACACAGTCCAGAAAAAGGTGTTTCTCCCGGAAGAGAAAGCCAGGGAGTTATCCGAGCAAGTCAGGAACCTCCTAAAAACAGTGCATCATTGCACAAGGGTCCTGGTAAAAATGGTGGCTTCCTACGAAGCAATTCCATTCGGCAGATTTCACGTAAGAACTTTTCAGTGGGATCTGCTGGACAAATGGTCCGGATCGCATCTTCAGATGCATCAGCGGATAACCCAATATCCAAGGACAAGGGTGTCTCTCCTGTGGTGGTTATAGAGTGCTCATCTTCTAGAGGGCCGCAGATTCGGCATTCAGGATTGGATGCTGGTAACCACGGAGCCCAGCCTGAGAGGCTGGGGAGCAGTCACACAAGGGAAAAATTTCCAGGGAGTGTGATCAAGTATGGAGACTTTTCTCCACATAAATATACTGGAGCTAAGGGTAAATTTATAATGCTCTAAGCTTAGCAAGACCTCTGCTTCAAGGTCAGCCGGTATTGATCCAGTGGGAAAAACATCACGGCAGTCGCCCACGTAAACAGACAGGGCGACACAAGAAGCAGGAGGGCAATGGCAGAAACTGCAAGGACTTTTCGCTGGGCGGAAAATCATGTGATAACACGGTCAGCAGTTTTTCATCCCGGGAATGGAAACTGGGAAGCAGACTTCCTCAGCACGACCTCCACCCGGGAGAGTGGAAACTTCATTGAGAAGTTTTTTCCACATGATTGTAAACCGTTGGGAAATACCAAAGGTGGACATGATGGCGTCCCGTCTGAACAAAAAACGGGACAGGTATTGCGCCAGGTCAAGGGATCCTCAGGCAATAGATGTGGACGTTCTGGTAACACCGTGGGTGTACCAGTCGGTGTATGTGTTTCCCTCCTCTGCTTCTCATACCTAAGGTGCTGAGAATTATAAGACGTAGAGGAGTAAGAACTATACTCATGGCTCCGGATTGGCCAAGAAGGACTTGGTACCCGGAACTTCAAGAGATGCTTACAGAGGTCTTATGGCCTCTGCCGCTAAGAAGGGACTTGCTTCAGCAAGTACCATGTCTGTTCCAAGACTTACCGCAGCTGCGTTTGTCGGCATGGCGATGGAAAGCCGGATCCTAAGGGAAAAAAGGCATTCCGGAAGAGGTCATTCCTACCCTGGTCAAAGCCAGAAAGGAGGTGACCGCACAACATTATCACCACGTGTGGCGAAAATTTGTTGCGTGGTGTGAGGCCAGGAAGGCCCCACAAAGAAATTTCAACTCGGTCGTTTCCTGCATTTCCTGCAAACAGGAGTGTCTATGGGCCTCAAATTGGGGTCCATTAAGGTTCAAATTCGGCCCTGTAAATTTTCTTCCAGAAAGAATTGGCTTCAGTTCCTGAAGTCCAGAAGTTTGTCAAGGGAGTATTGCATATACAAACCCCTTTTTTGTGCCTCCAGTGGCACTGTGGGATCTCAACGTAGTTCTGGGATTTCTCAAATCACATTGGTTTAAAACCAGTCAAATATGTGGATTTGCAGCATCTCACATAAAAAGTGACCATGCTCTTGGCCCTGGCCTGGATCAGGCGAGTGTCAAATTGGTGGTTTTTTCTCAAAAAAGCCCATATCTGTTTGTCCATTCGGACAGGGCAGAGCTGCGGACTCGTCCCCAGTTCTCTCCCTAAGGTGGTGTCAGTGTTTCACCTGAACCAGCTTATTGTGGTGCCTTGCACCTACTAGGGACTTGGAGGACTCCAAGTTGCTAGAAGTTGTCAGGGCCCTGAAAATATATTCCAGGACAGCTGGAGTCAGAAAATCTGACTCGCTGTTTATACTGTATGCACCCAACAAGTTGGGTGCGCCTGCTTCTAAGCAGTCGATTGCTCGTTGGATTTGTAACACAATTCAACTTGCACATTCTGAGGCAGGCCTGCCACAGTCTAAATCGGTTAAGGCCCATTCCACAAGGAAGGTGGGCTCATCTTGGGCGGCTGCCCGAGAGGTCTCGGCATTACAACTCTGCCGAGCAGCTACGTGGTCAGGGGAGAACACGTTTGTAAAATTCTACAAATTTGATATCCTGGCAAAAGAGGACCTGGAGTTCTCTCATTCGGTGCTGCAGAGTCATCCGCACTCTCCCGCCCGTTTGGGAGCTTTGGTATAATCCCCATGGTCCTTTCAGGAACCCCAGCATCCACTAGGACGATAGAGAAAATAAGAATTTACTTACCGATAATTCTATTTCTCGGAGTCCGTAGTGGATGCTGGGCGCCCATCCCAAGTGCGGATTATCTGCAATACTTGTACATAGTTACAAAAATCGGGTTATTATTGTTGTGAGCCATCTTTTCAGAGGCTCCGCTGTTATCATACTGTTAACTGGGTTTAGATCACAAGTTGTACGGTGTGATTGGTGTGGCTGGTATGAGTCTTACCCGGGATTCAAAATTCCTCCCTTATTGTGTACGCTCGTCCGGGCACAGTACCTAACTGGCTTGGAGGAGGGTCATAGGGGGAGGAGCCAGTGCACACCACCTGATCCTAAAGCTTTACTTTTTGTGCCCTGTCTCCTGCGGAGCCGCTATTCCCCATGGTCCTTTCAGGAACCCCAGCATCCACTACGGACTCCGAGAAATAGAATTATCGGTAAGTAAATTCTTATTTTTTATTCAATAATATGTAGATTGAGTTACAGACATTGCATATCAACGGCATATCACATCATCACATTAATCACATCTTCGTTTACATACATTTTGTCAGCCCGTCTGAACTTGCAACATCTGCAACCAGTATATAAATCAACATATCCGTTTTTTAATTTTTACCCTTAAACTAACCCACAAAAGGGTACATAAAAATAAAAATAAAAAGAAATAAGAAACATAGGAAGAACATAGTGAGAAATAGTCATCTGAACTAGGACCTTATCAGTCGCATATGTATTAAGGCAAGCCCGCAGAGCTGCGCTGTCAGCCTTTTAGACATACATCATTATATATTAGATCAGTGGCACAATAGCTCTTCGGTATCCTCTATGATTGAGGGACTAGGTGGGAGTGGGGAGATTCCAGCCAGCGAGACCAAATTCTTTCAAACTTGGCCGCTGCGTTCTGTTTCATATAAATATATCTTTCCTTGAGTATTGTGTCGTTAACCAAGGTCTTGAGTGCAGAGATTAAAGGACCGCTAGGGGCCATCCAGAGTCTCGCAATGCACACCTTAGCCAAGGCACATACATTGCGAGCATATAGATCGACCGGGCCAGTCTCAGAAGTAGAGCCTCCTATCCCCAAAATACAGAATTGTGGGGTAAGCAGTCCGCCAGTCACTCCAGTACTCTCCAGCACCGATCTAACCCCCGACCAGAACACCCGTAGTCTTGGACAATCCCACACCATATGCCAAAATGTTCCCATATCCGCCTCGCACTTAGGGCAGAGACCAGATCTGCCAGTCCCAAAAGAGGCCAGTCTAGCTGGAGTCATATATGTTCTATGTAGAATGAAGAATTGGATTTGTTGGTATCTGAGGGACTTGGTGACCGTGGCGGGGTATTCCAGAGCAAGAGCCCAGTCCTCCTCACCCATGAGACCTACATCCTCCTCCCATTTTCCACGGAGACGTGTCTGCGGGTCCGCATGGATTCTGGTGAGAAGATATCCATACGCAAGGGAAACCATCTTAGTTCGACCCAATGTAGTTACAAAGGTCTTGATGGGAAATGGGAGGATTCGCGGGGGGGAATCCGCAAACTGGGACTGGAGGGCATGTCGAAGTTGAAGGTATCTGAAAAAATATGAGTTAGGTAAGCCAAACTCATCTTTCAGTTGCTGAAAGGATTTGAGTGAGTCATTTAGGTAGAGTTGGGAAATAGAGACCACCGATCTAGGGGCCCACACCTCCCGTCCCTCAAGCGCATGCAACTCAGGAAGCCAGTCAGAGTACCAAAGGGGGGTGTCTGGGTCCAGGTCGACGTACCCTAAGAGGTCTCTCAGGGCCCGCCATATTTTTAAGGCCTGAAAAATAATAGGGGGAAGGAACCGGGCCCCGCTCCCACTCAGCAGCACCTGTATAGGAGAGAGGTGAGGAAAATAGCAGCGGATAAACTCGCACTGCAAGGTATCATCACCAGAATCCCGCACCCATACACTAATATGAGTCAGCTGAGCAGCGTAGTAATACATCTGGAAATTAGGCAAGGCTAGGCCGCCATCAGAGCGCAGCCTAGTAAGAGTATTTAATTGTATCCTAGGTCGTTTGTTAGCCCTAACAAGTGAGGATAGAACACTATTTAGTTTCCTAAAGAATGTTGGATAGATATATACAGGGGATTGAAGTATAATGTATAGGAGTTTGGGCAGTATGATCATTTTGATGAGATTAACCCTGCCAGACACCGTCAATGGAAGCCTACACCAGGTTTTGGATTTGCACACTATCTGCTGCATGGTCGGGTCCAGATTCAGAGGGATGAAATCAGAAGGGTCATTAGTTATTTGGATTCCAAGGTATTTAAATTGTGTTGTCCAACATAATGGTAGGGAAATTTTTGGAACAGTAGGAGGGAGGCCTATGACTGGCATAATATATGATTTAGACCAGTTGATCAGAAGACCCGAGTGAGCACCAAAGTCCTCAATCACACGCAGCAGAACGGGCATTGACCTGGCGTAGTCTTGCAAAAATAATAACATGTCGTCGGCATAAAGTGCTATCCTATCCTCGCGTGAACCTGTGCAAATTCCCATAATATCTGGGTGTGATCGTATCAAACAGGCCAAGGGCTCGATGGCCAAGGCAAACAGTGCGGGGGATAGGGGACAGCCCTGTCTGGTACCCCGGGACAATTGAAAGGAGGGGGATACATAACCATTCACCAAGATCCTGGCACTCGGATGCTGGTACAATAATTTAGTCCATCTGATATAGTTGGGTCCAAAGCCCATACAAGACATCACCTCCCATAAATAGGCCCATTCAATACTGTCAAAGGCCTTGGCCGCGTCCAGCGAGACCACAGCCGAGTCAGAAGGGAAGTCACGTGGGAGTTGTAAAATGGTATACAGTCTACGTAGGTTGATAGATGTGGACTTCCCAGGCATGAAACCAGTCTGATCTGGATGAATGAGGGAGGTGATCACTGTATTAAGTCGTACTGCCAATATCTTTGCCAGGATCTTGGCGTCGGTGGGGATTAGGGATATCGGTCTATAGGAATCCGGAGACCTAGGGTCTTTACCGGGCTTCGGGATCACTATTATAATTGCCTCTGACATAGAGGGGGGAAGTTCGTTATTGGAAAATATATCTAAGAATAAGGCATGGAGCCTGGGCCCGAAAAAATCAACGTGAGTTTTGTATACTTCTGAGGGAATTCCGTCACACCCCGGGGCCTTGCCATTGGGAGACATACCAATAGCCGCAGTCACCTCCGCGAGCGTCAAGGGTGCTTCCAGTGCCTCACGGGCCTCGGGGGGGAGCACTGGTAGCGAGATACCCGCCAAATAGTAGGAGAGATCCATAGTGGAGAACGTCAATTGTGAACTGTAAACTTTGGTGTAGTAGGATCGGAATAGCTGCGCAATGTCCGGTGTGGTGTCAACAAAGGACCCATCCCCATCGGACATTTGTGTAATTACAGTCCCAGGGCGATCCTGATGTATCAGCCGGGCCAGGAGGCCACCCGTCCTATCAGCCTGCATATAAATATTAGTGGCCCTAAAGAGGAGGGACCGTGAGTTTTTATCGGTCAGGTGGGCAAGCCACGCCGACTGGGCCACCAGCCATCGTGTTTTCGTCGTGGGGGTACCATCTAGCAAATATTGAGACTCTAAATCCCTGGCGTCACTCTCCAGGGTCTTCTCCCTTTCTCTAGAGGACACTTTGTGAGCTGCTATGCGTCCTATATAAGAGCCCCTCAGAAAAGCCTTAAATGAATCCCATACCATAGTTCCCGGGGCAGATCCTGTGTTGTCGCTAAAGTAACCCTCCCACTGAGTCTCCAGGTCACCACAGTCACCCAGCTGAGTCAGCCAAGATGGGTGCAACTTCCAATAAGAGTGTCCCCTCTGACCCTTCACAGCTAGAGTCATCAGCAAGGGGGAATGGTCAGAGATCCCTCGGGCCTCATAACGGACGTCAGTGATCGCAGGGATAAGGGCGGGGGACACCAATACCAGGTCTATTCTAGAAAAGGAGCCATGTGTGCCGGAGAAACAGGAGAACTGACGGACTGCAGGGTGGCGAAGCCTCCACACATCAACCCATTGTAGATTATTCAAAAAATCAGCAAATTTGGTATACCCACTGCCCACCATCACATCATTCGGAGACCGCCATCGGTCCACAGAGACATCTAATATATTATTAAAGTCGCCCAGACATATCACCGGAGTGGTAGGGGAGGAAGCTATAAAAGATGCAGCTTGCTGCAGTACAGCGTATGAAAAAGGAGGGGGGACATACACTGCTAAGATGTAATATGGCTGGGAACTTAGTTTGCATTCCAGAAACACAAATCTGCCATACGTGTCAGTTTTGACCGATATTAACTCAAATTGCACTGTTTTCTTAATCAGAACAGACACTCCCCTGGAGAAGGAGGAATGAGAGGCATGATAAGCCCATCCCACCCAGGCCCGTCTTAGAGATAGCAACCTATTTCCCTGCAAGTGGGTCTCGCTGAGGCATGCAATGTCCGGGTCATATTTCTTAATCTTATTTAGAACCAAAGAACGTTTGATTTTGTTATTTAGTCCCCGGACATTCCATGCCAGGAATTTCAAGTTACTCATGACCCCAGGTATATTCTATGTACCACACGGATAGACATCGCACAATATATATCCAAACATCAGCACCATTAGCCATAGCGACATATATCTCATAGGAGCTCTGCGTTATAAGCCACAATATCTGGTATATCAAACATCCCAGTTTTAGAGAAAACATAGATATGAAAAATAATAAACTAAAGAAAAGAAACCAAAAACAACAAGAAGAGCCGCAACTAGCAGCTTCCCAACCATCCCTCCCCTCCCCGTACACCACCCCGAACTCCGGCATACTTATATCCCAAAACGCCAAATCCAACTACCAAATGCTAAGAAGGCCCAGATTCTCAACTTAACCTAAACCCTCTAAACCAGTAGCACCTGAACTTGGAAAAGTCTTGAGCCACCAATGCAAAAGGTGGGGGGCTCCCCGAATTGTGGTCGTCTCCTCCGGTGGTCAAGATCCCGGCATCTTCAGCGCGGGGAATCAGTCCGGAGCTAGCTGACGAGCACCCGGCGCATATCCGTCCAGCCACTGGGCCGCCTCTCTAGGAGAATTAAAAAACTTGGTCTCCCCATCCGCCACCACTCGGAGCCGAGAGGGAAACAGCATGGAGTATGAGAGGTTGAGGTCCCGCAGGCGTCGCTTGATAGGCATAAACTGGGCCCTGTCCTTCTGAACGTCCGCGGCAAAGTCCGGGAAGGCCGACACTCTGACTCCGTTGCGGACCAATGGGCCCTTTGTGCGGCCAAGGCGGAGGACCGAGTCACGATCCTTATAGTGCAGGAATTTGGCGATGAAGGTGCGAGGAGGGGCACCAGGAGGTAATGGCCGAGATGGTATCCTGTGCGCTCGCTCCACCGTGAATTGTGCCGCAAAGGACTCAGCCCCATATATCTCTTTGAGCCAGGATTCGAGGAAGTCCTCCGGCTGCGAGCCCTCCTCTCTCTCTGGCAGACCCACAAATCGGACATTGTTTCTGCGCAGTCGACCCTCCATGTCTAGGAGCTTGGTTTGGAGAGATGAGACCTGCTGGGTCACTGCGGACACGGATTGCTTAAGGGGGCCACACACATCCTCCAAGTTGGAAACACGCGTCTCCGCCTCACCCACTCTCTCACGTATACGTTGAACATCTTGTCGTAGTAAGGAGAGGTCGCACTGCACCTTTTCCATCTTATCGGAGAGACGCTGCTCACTGCCCGCTATAGCTTCCAACACCTGCTGGATAGACGGCGCCTCCGCTGTCATTGGGGAGTTGGTGATAGACGCTGGAGGGGAGCTTGAGTGTGTTGGAGAGGCACCCTGAGGTGGAGCCGATGACCCCTTGGGGTTGGGTTGCCTAGTAAATCTTTCCAGTTTGGCCGCGGCCGCACTCCGGCCTCCCCCAACCATATTGACAGATGTCGGTCACCCACTCCTCCGAGCAGAGTTGTAGTATAAAGTATAATTAGGAGACAGCAGGCTGTATGCTTTTAAAGCCGGGAAGGATCTTTGGTTCCAAATTTCAATGGACAAGAGCACAGGCTTTGTGTAAAAAATAGTATATGATATTGATGTTATTGAGGGGAGAATGTCCTGCAGCAAATTCCAGGTAGAAGCAGAGTATTAGTGTGTGTCTTACTATGAATTATTAATGTAACACAAGAGTGCATTGAGTTGCAGTGTGCATGCAGTCCTTGCAGGGTAGGCAGGGATGTCTGTGTGCTGAGACTGTCTGTTGAACTGCACCCAAAATGGCCACCGGGCTTTTAATCACTTCACCCCTTCACTGGAGTACCTGTGCCTTATTGTGTAGTCAGGAGTCTCAGGTCCTCATCAGCCAGGTACAGGAGGGCAGGAGGGCTTTCAGTGTCCCCTGCAGTGTGCCCAGCGTCAGCCAGCGTCGCCCGCCCGTTCGTCCGTCCGTCAAGAGGGTCCTGTAGCCGTGCGGCCGGGAGCGCCAAACTCGAGGCCGGGGGGTCCGGAGGAGTCACAGGCCTCAAAGCCGGAAGTCGTCCGCCGCGGTCAGACAGCGCCCAGAGACCCCGGACAAAGGTGCCCGCCGCTGCTCGGAGGTGAGGGGGGACCAGCACCGGGGGGTAGACGCTCCGGAGGGACACAGGATAGGTGCAGGGTATATAAAATCGGGGAGCTCCCGGGATCCGCTGCTTACTCCCTCACCGCCGTGGCCACGCCCGGATGAGTGATATATTTAATAGGTTTGTCAAGAGGAAATTTCTTGATAGGTGGGTAGCGAAGTTATGGGTTGGGTATGTGTGACCGGCGGTCATCTATTTGCCGGGATCCTGCTGTTGGTATTGTGACCGGCGAGCGCAGCAAAGCCACTTGAGGGCTCGGTTGCGTGCTGTGCTCGCCACAGGTTCTATTCCCACTCAATGGGTGAGGTGGACACCCACGAGTTGGGGAATAGTCCCTGTTGGTCGGCATGCCAACCGTCGGGATAGTGAGGGGTCGGGATGTAGGTGCTGGTATTGTGACCGGAGGTCTTCTGGCCGACGGTCACATAACATCATCCCGAAGTTACAAGCAGGTAGATAACTAGGTTAGTGGTAAAGAGGGAATGTAGGCTGTTGACCACGGCGATTATGTGATCTGAAGTAAGTTGCTTGCAGAGTGTTATCACAGTATAATAAAATGACAGGATGAATTTGAAGTTGATAGAGAAACTTGGCACTCAGTGGTACTGATGGTGCTATGAACAAAATTATGTATGTCCCGTGAACCCATCATTTGATAATGTAAGGTCCTACTTCACTGTTTCTGGGTTCCATTGTAATTTGGGCTGCAGCTCCCTATCCTCAGACCTTCACACATGCCACCACATATCCCCACATACCACTACAATGCCCTTGTGATACCCCCACACAGCATCAGACCTTTCCACATGCCCCTTAAGTGAAAGTTTACCACCTCCATGATCCTGCATATATAATATGACTTTTCTCTACACAAAACTTATAGAGAAGAAGGCATGATGTTCATGTAATATTTGTAGTAAATCCCTGAAGAGTGATACACAAATATTAAGAACACATCCAGATATATATATATGGGGGATGGCTGCAGATCTTGGAGATATTTGCTGCAAGCCCCCATTTTCTATGTCAAAAAGAGCCTCCATAAAATGCTACATTTCATTCTGGAGCTTGGCCTTTGTTACGAACGCCATCTTCTGGTTGCATTAGCCATTGTTGCCTATGGATTACACTTAACATTATTTACTGAATGAGGGAGCAGTAGGATCCCTCACTGGCACTGGCTGCTGCATGTGTGCTGTCTGATGATAGTGCTGTAGACTGATATCCAAAACCTGTAAAAGGCTCACTCTAGCGCGTAAGTGCGATCGGTGGTGCTAGTAAACGTCACCATGAAGATGCGTGAAGTGCGTCATTGTTACAATACACCATACAATAATATTGCCAGCATGTGCAGTTGCAATACATATGTTAATATATTAATCTAATTTAAATTAGAGAATGATACCATAGTTTTTAAACATGTCTTAATACTAGAGATGAGCGGGTTCGGATTTAACACCAGAATTAACGCCAGTTCGGTTTTATCCGGATTTTTTCTATTGGCTATCCAAAACACGTGACACCCGTGAGCAAATAAGATGCCGTTTTGAGAACCGAGTAAATCCGAGTAAAACCGAACCCGCTCATCTCTACTTAATACACAGTGCTCCCTGTGATTACGCATAATATGCCTGGTATTTAGGGTTACTGGTACTATACAGGGCAGTAAGGATGGTGTAATGGTTAGCATTACTGCCTCACAGCACTGAGGTCATAGGTTTGATTCCCACCATGGTCCTAACTGTGTGGAGTTTGTATATTCTCCGGGTTTCCTCCGGTTACTCCGGTTTCCTCCCACAATCCAAAACTATACTGGTAGGTTAATTGGCTCCCAGCAAAATTAACCCTAGTGTGAATGTGTGTGTGTGTACATGTGATAGGGAATATAGATTGTAAGCTCCACTGGGGCAGGGACAGATGTGAATGGGCAAATATTCTCTGTACAGCGCGCTATATAAATAACTGGTAATAAATAATAACTAATATAAGCAATGTATTATAGGGTGACTGGTGTATTAGGTTAACACAGGAGTAATGGGATTGATCATGTATCTGCAGTGAGTATATGGAGCTGCCATTTGAGATACTACGTCCCACACCATTCCTAGTCACATCTATAATGTGACTGTATACTGCCAGTGTGACCATCCACTGCCCTTCCAGGAGCACCAGATAAGTTCCTGGAAGTGGCTGCCCTCACCGTGCTCTCAGCCCAAAACACCTTGGGCAGCGAGGGTAGCATGTGTCACAGTGGATCTCTGGGGCAAAGCAGCAGGTCCCCCGTTGCACTGCTCCAGGATCCCACCACCATAATGACAGCTGCAGCAGTTGAGCCCCGGCTAAACAGCCCAGTGACACTAGCTGGCTGGCAGCAGGTAATGGGGCTGGCTGGCAGCAGGTAGTTGCACTGTTAGTGTGTAATGGCTGCAGGGCACACAGCTAGCTTCTGTTGGCTGTAGACAGTAGACCCCTGGAAAGCTGAATAACTCACTGCCAAAAGTGCATAAAATACATGCTGCAAACATTAAGCATTTTTGCTTGTGGCAGGTCAGTGCAGAGTTCCAGGGTTGGGACTTACATCACCGATGACAATGTATGGTTTCTAGGTCTGCTTTGGCGAAGACTGTAGAAATTGATTCTAATGAAGAATTTTCTATAACAATATATGTTTTTGAAGGAAGAATAAACGTACCTGTCCATATATTTTACAGCATTTTCTTTGCTTTAGTTTTTTTGGAAGTATATTCTAGCAGTTGCCATATTTTCCCAGCCATTCTTGAATTATTTCATTGGATGAAAGCTTTTACATAGGTTTGCACAAATTCCACATTTCAAAGGTTGCCACAGTGGGAAATATAGAATATATATTTAAGAAACAGTGAGTCCATGGTTTTGGCATAGTGTGGGCTACTTCACATTTTTCTGGGTAAATGTATGTGTATTGCCATGGGAGACTAATTATAACCTTGAAGCATGGATTGACCCAATGCTGAAAGGGTCAGAATCTTTAGTAACTCAGTCATTGGTATAGTAGAAGTTTGTAGAGAGTATACATTTAAGATCCTAGCTGTTGGGATCCCGGAAGTCGAAATACCGATGCTGGAATACCGACAGCTGGGATCCCAAAGGGAAGTATAGCTGGGTGGGTTAGGGTTTGGGTGAAGCGTTAGTTTTAGCCGCCACCCGGGGTGGTTAGGGTTAGGCTATCGGGAGGGGGTGAGGCTAGGAATAGGCTGTAGGGAGAGTGGGGGTAGGGTTAGGCTGCGGGACTGGGGGGGTGAAGGGGGAGAATAATACTTAACTCATCCCTGTCAGTATCGTGACCATTGGGATTCCGGTGTTGGTATTGTGGCCACCGGGATCACATACTGATCCCCTGTAGTGGTAGGAATGTACTGCATTACAGTATATGAGTAAAGACATAGGGGTATATTCAATTGGCGTCGAAAGCTGCAGTCTGTCGAAAAGACGACAGTTTTCAACTTTTTTTTAGGTCGGAAAGGGGTTTCAACCTATTCAGTATATTTGACAAGTTGAGGAATTCAACTTGTCGAAAAGCACGTGGATCCACGTGCTTGTGTCGATAACGGTCCGAAAACCTTTCGACCATCTCAGACTGACATAAAAAGATGTCGGACTGAGATGTGGACCCAGAGGAGGAGAGAGCCGCAGGGAGACGGGGGACAGCCGTGGGCAGCCAGGGGAGATCAGCGCTACAGCACAGTGCTGCAGCAGGATGTCACAGCCGCGCCGCTCACGACAGCGTCCACCCGGCTCCAGCAAGTGAGGCCACGCTTGCTGGAGCCAGGTGGACACTGCCGTGAGGTCGGGCGGCTGTGTGACATCCCTCTGCAGTGCTACTGTATCGCTGATCTCCTCCATCTGCCGCCGGCTGTCCCCCGCGGCAAACCCCCCCCCATCTGGTCTCTCATCGCAATTCGGCTTGAAAAGGTCGATTTGAGATGAGATTTGAATAGGGGTTTGTCGGATCCATTCCGACAAATGCATGTTGGAATGGATCCGACGCCAATTGAATATACCCCATAGACCCCAACATCTATTAGAAGAAAAGGAATCGGTGGTAAACCTACCTACATCTTTGTGCAACCAGATGATGGTTTTTAGAAAATATGTTTTAGAAAAAATGTGTTTTTTCCTCCATATATTCCTGAAGTCTATCCATAACCCACACACACTGGTCTCCTAAAATGAGTTCTGCCGAAAATGTGAAAGCACTGTAGTCTTGTGTGGTTGAACTGTGCATTTTGGATACTATATATCCTTCTAGTTGGAATCATGTCTTACATTTTGTGAAGGCCTAGCATTGTGCAGTGGAGTGTACAGCACCTCACCTCAGGATCACATTGTCTCTAACTTCTGCCTGTTTTGTGGCTCCTGCAGGTCCGAGACGCAGCAATAAATTGCCTGGTAGAAATCTACAGACATGTAGGAGAGCGTGTACGTGCTGACCTTTGCAAGAAAGGACTACCACAGTCACGGTGAGCTTTTATTTTTCCACTGCTCCATAATTTCATTCGTTGCTGGGTGTGGTTTATGATTTTGTTTAAGCCAGTGGCACTTTATAACAGTTGTGTGGTAAAATCTTTCAACATTTTTGCTGAAATCTGGTTATTTTTTTTTTTTTCTGCCATCAGGTAAATGTATTTATTAACTCCTAAATGCTGTATGTAATTTAACTTACAGTATATGCTGTCAAGGTGCCAACATTTCTACTGTACTTAGATATGTGAAGTGGGATCAGTGTGTTCTTGGAGCAATGATCCCTACTTGTACATGGTATGGCACTTGCATTTTGTAAAGCATCAAATATATGTTAGCTGCTTTCCAATGCTCATGACACCCAAAGATTAACAACAAACCATTGAATATAGTGTAAAATGATGCAGCCTGTCTCATATAAGCTATTAAAAGCCATTGAAGTTCTAAAGCAGTAGTTTCTTCAGCAGATATTAAAGTGTGTCTCTCATTGTAATCAGCAGAAATATGCAAGAGTTGTTTGTTTGTTTGCTCTGTTGTTGATGATGAACTATTATACCCCTCCCCACCCACTGAATCTACTTCCCTACGTGTCAGGCTTTCACACACAAAGTTATAGCTTAGAACCCATGTCTTTGGAAGATCTACTGAGAAACTTTGCTTTAAGCTTCTAAAAACGTGGTTAACAATGCAATCTCAATAGCAGCTTGGTATGTGCAAGATGCATTGGACGAGATTCAATTGTTTATCACGGCACTGAGAGCTGCTGGGCGCCCGACGGAGCAACTCAATTGTTGTACTGGTCGGGCGCAAACAGCTGCTGGGGACAGCAATTCATATTGGACAAAAGGGACCCATTTGGGTGCCAAAGTGGTAATTTTCACATCGCACCCATTAGTTTAGTCTGGTCTGTATAGGCGCAGTGTTTGCTATAAAGAAAAAACAATTGATTAGTGCCCCCCGATCTCCCGTCACCTTAAACATAAGGTCCCGGGCGCTATAAAACAACTGAATCTCGCCCATAGTGTCCAAAGTGTTTGTGTGTGTATATGTGTGTATATATATATATATATATATATATATAATATATTGCTGCACAGTTATGCAAGAAAATAAACTTGATAATGCACAGACTTTTTGATGTGTCCAAGCCAGGCATCTGGAAAATTTCACCTTTTAGAAAGACTTGATGGTTATACGTTTGTGGTACTCCTCCATTATTGGATCATTTGGGGACTGGTTATGCGTCATTGAGCAATGTTTTGGGTTATCACAGAATTAAGGTCTGTACACATTAAACGATGTCGCTCTGTTTCCCCTCCAGGGCCGGCTCATATCGATCAGTGACGTCACGCCTCCGCCAGCCCTGCATGCAGGTCTTGGACGACAGTCCAGATCCTGCATGCATGCACTGGCGACAGCGACGATCGTTGCCGACCCGCGGGGCTGCCGCTGACGGCATACACACTTGCCGATAAAATGAGCGACGTCGCTCAGGGAGGGGCAAAATGAGCGACGTTGCTCATTTTATCGGCAAGTGTGTATGGGCCTTTAGATTTCAGAAGACCAGATGTTAGGCATCTTGGTAGTGATTTTGTTTTTTTGTTTTAGCACAAATGAAAAATATTTTTACAGTAAGTACCTCCCAAAATCTAGCAGATTTGGTAGTATGATATCGTGGAAACTAATAATTCAGAAGATGCCAACAGGCAGGAGTCCGTTTCTGTTGGTCCTGCTGATTGGTTTGTGCAGCTGCCAATTAGCAAGGACTTGGTGTAGTCAGCATGCTTCAGTCAGTAGGGTTGTGCCTTTTGGCAGTTAAGTATTGCTGGCAGATTAGTTCTTTAAATTTCTAATTTTCCCACTTCTACAAAATCACTTGCTTGTTTTCAGAGCCTCCATTTTGTTAGATGTGAAGTACATTCGTAACATCAAGCTGTTGTTTTTTTTTTCTGTTTTGTTTCCTAAGAAAAATGCAGTTATTATGTACATCATCATTTATTGCCCAGCCATTTGTGTCATTTTGTTCTATCTCTCTGGTCACAAATTACTGTGTATACAGTAACCAATCCTAGCCAACATCTCAGTGGGATCATACAATTGCATACCCTCCAACATTTTTCACAGAAAAATCGGTACAAAATCGGAAAGGGCTTTTCCTATTCTTTCAAAGGAAGTTTGGAGAGGCAAAAATCGGTAGAGACCATAAAAAAAGGTACTGTGCCTACCAAAAAGGTACAGTTGGAGGGTATGCAGTTGCTGGCCGTGACAACTGATGAACCTGCACAGTGCATGACTGCATTTGTCCGTGCTCCTGCACCTTCCATCATCCTTCATAGTTGGCAAGATGTCTTGGCATCTATAATGGTTGCTGCAAAATCATCAGTGTGACATTATGGATCAAATACCAATTTCATATCTAGGGCCACAATATCTACATTTGTGTTCATATCTCTGTACGTGTATTTATCCAGCATGCGTTACAATGAGTCTACAATGTTCAGTATAATTCTATATTATTGATTTAATTCATAGGTGTTGTGCATAGTAATCCTGTGTTTAGAACCGTGCCGTTGACTTTCATCTCTAACCACCTGAAAAGACATAACTGTACTGTACTAGCTGTCTGCATTCTGCATTTACACATAGAGGGACTGATTCCGAGCTGAGACTAGAGCAATAAAGAACAAATAAATGTGCACCTTGGCAAAATCATGTTGCAGTGCATGTGGGGCAGATTTAAAATATGCAGAGAGGTTTTTATTTGAGAGGCTGTGTTCAAACTCCAATCTAAATTGCACTATAAAAATAAAGCTGTCCAATATTTGTGGGCTACATACAAAAGCAGCCAGTATTTACCCTTTAACCCCAAAAAATAAATAAATGTATTTGCACTCCTTGCATTGCAGCATGGTCTCTCCACGTGCACAGTTACTTTTCCCACCTCAGAATGAAAGTGCATATACACTTGCTGATAAAATAAACGTCATCGCTAATTTTCACCCTTCCTGTGCGATGCCGTTCACTTTCTCTGCAAGTGTGTATGCCGGCGGCGACATCTGATGCGTGGCACCACGGGTCATTAACAACCCTCGTTGTCGGTGGTGCATGCATGCTCAATCTGGACTATTGTCCAGGAGCTGCCTGCACGGCCCAGCCGCTGCGTGACGTCACTGAGCGATATGAAAGGTCATATCGCTCAGTAAGTATGGCCGGCTGCCTGGCCCGGTAGGGGAAACACTAGACGACGTCGCTAATAGACCAACGTCGTCTAGTGTGTGTGCATATTAAAGCCTAGAATCTTGTGACTTTAACCATTGAAAATGAAACCGCATATCCTCTATGAAAGCTTGTTTATAAATGTATATAATTAGTTGCTCAAAAGCATGTAACAGCCAAGCTATCTCCTATATTATATTTTTAATTGGAACTTCTTGCTCAAGAATCCAAAAATATTGTTACAAAATGTTGTTTACTTAAAAACCCCTTGCGTATAGTCGTGGACAAATTTGTAACTTTATAGCTCACTGAAACAAGGCTTCACTCCACCTTTATAGTGATGAAATTAAAAGCTATTGTCGCTGCTGTTTCATAGAATAAAGCAAAGAAACTGGAAAAAGATCATTAATTGCTTATTCTGGAGAGCTTCTTATATGACCTGGACAGATTTGTTGGTACCCCTATGAAAACATAACAAATAATTGGATTATAGTTCTATTTCAAACTGTATGTTTTGTTAAATTAGCATCACATGTCTACGGTATTCTAATCAGTCAGTCAGCCTATTTAAATAAAAGAGAAAAGTAGTTGCTCTGCTGTTTGGTGTCATGTGCACCACACTGAGCATGGACCAGATAAATCAATGAAGAGAGTTGTAAGAGGAGATCAAAAAGAAAATGATAGACAAGCATGTTAAAGGTAAAGGCTGTTAGACCATCTCCTATCAACTTGATATTACAGTCACTACAATTACAACTATTAGAAGTGGAAAGTACATGAGATGGTAGCCAACATCCCTGGACAGAGCTGCATTAGGAAAATCAACCCCCAGATTAAACAGAAGGTTATTGAGATTGGTAGAAAAAGAGCGAAGGAAAAATCCTAAAGAGGTACAATCTGAAGTCCAAGAGCAAGGTACATCGGTATGTGATTGCACCCTCCAATGCTGTTTGAACAACAGTAGGCTCCATAGAAAACTGCCCAGGAGAACTTTACTTTTGATAAAAATAACGTGCCGGAAATGCTCAAATGCATATTAACAAGCTACAATGCTTTTGTGAGATTGTCCTTTGGACAGTAGAGTCAAACTAGAGCTTTTTGGTAAATTACATTAGCTCTGTGTTCAGAGGAAATAAATTAAGATTCAAAGAAAAGAACACCGTACTGTACCTACTGTGAAAAATTAAGGAGGTTCTGTTATGTTTTTGGGGTCCTTTGCTGCGTCTGGCATGGGGTGCCTTAAATATGCGTAGGCGCAATGAAGTTACAAGACTATCAAGGCATCCTGCAGCAAAACATACTGCCCGGAAATCTCTGTCTCAGTGGCGGGTCATAGTTCTTCCAACAGGTTAATTACCCAGAACACACAGATAATATCACCCAAGAATGAAAACATTTTTAACTATTCTGTATTAGCTCTTCTATTAGTCCTGATCTGAATCCTGTTGAACATATATTGAATGAGCTGAAAATGAGGTCTGGAGAAGGTGAGAATGCTGATTTATATACAGGAATGAAAAGCTATACCTTATACACACTTTAAATAAACTTTACCATGGAGCCGCTGCGGCCGCTAAACTTAATACACACTCTACGTACTTTTTACGCTGTTTGCATACAGAGTCTCGTACCGTGTACGGACTTTGCGTACAAACGCCGCGCTGACGGTACAAAGTACACACAGCACGTACACACCCAATGAATACACTTTAAACCTTATGCAGCGTGATGCTATTACACTTTAAACCTTAGCAGGGAATGAAAGACACGACATCAGTGTGTAGTTAAACCACTGGGTTCCGACACCACAGCGTATTATTGCTGAAAGTGGGTTACAATATAAACAATACAATACAACAGAATAATGGCTACATTCAATGGTACATACGTGATTGGATTCGCCGCACTACCCGGTCCGGTCCTTGGTCATCTTAATAGATTACTTTGTGAGTCTTGTGTCTGACCAGGCCTGCTGCAGGCTCTCTTTATACAATTCATCCAAAACTTAACACAATGGATACTGTAATCTTTGTCCATTGGACACAGGGATGGTCATTTACAGTACAGGAGAGGTCATAGGTCGGTTTGAATAGGTGGGCGATGTCCTATATATGCGGGATGCCCAGAGAGACATTTGCCTGCTGGGCTCTAGAGTAAACGCAATGTCCATTTCTGCCAGAAGGGTCTTATGGACTCGGCAATGGACAGGGGATACCGACTCTAAAAAACACATGGAGGTTTTACCTTATAAGGGTGAGGAATTGTTTGGGGACGGTCTCTCATACCTAGTTTCCACAGCTACGGCTGGGAAGTCAAATTTCTTGCCTTATGTCCCGCCACAGCCTAAGAAAGCACCGTATTACCAAATGCAGTCCTTTCGTTCGCAAAAGAGCAAGAAAGTCAGAGGTGCATCCTTTCTTGCCAGAGGCAGGGGTAGAGGAAAGAGGCTGCACCACGCAGCTAGTTCCCAGGAACAAAAGTCCTCCCCGGCTTCCACTAAATCCACCGCATGACGCTGGGGCTCCACAGGTGGAGCCAGGAGCCGGTGGGGGCGCGTCTCCGACATTTCAGCCACTAGTGGGTTCGCTCACGGGTGGATCCTTGGGCTATACAAGTTGTCTCAGGGATACAAACTGGAATTCGAGGTGACGCCCCCTCACCGTTACCTAAAATCGGCCTTGCCAGCTTCCCCCTTGGAAAGGGAGGTAGTGCTGGCAGCAATTCACAAGTTATACCTCCAGCAGGTAGTTGTAAAGGTTCCTCTCCTTCAACAGGGAAGGGGTTACTATTCCACTATGTTTGTAGTACCGAAACCGGACGGTTCGGTCAGACCCATCTTGAATTTAAAATCCCTGAACATTTATCTGAAGAAATTCAAGTTCAAAATGGAATCGCTCAGAGCGGTCTTTGCAAGCCTGGAAGAGGGGGATTTTATGGTGTCTCTGGACATCAAGGATGCTTACTTGCATGTCCCCATTTATCCACCTCATCAGGAGTACCTCAGATTTGTGGTACAGGATTGTCATTACCAATTCCAGACGTTGCCGTTTGGGCTCTCCACGGCACCGAGAATATTTACCAAGGTAATAGCGGAAATGATGGTGCTCCTGAGAAAGCAAGGAGTCACAATTATCCCATACTTGGACGATCTCCTCATAAAGGCGAGGTCCAGAGAGCAGTTGCTGATCAGCGTGGCACACTCTCAGGAAGTGTTACTACAGCACGTCTGGATTCTGAATATCCCAAAATCGCAGCTGATTCCTACGACGCGTCTGCCCTTTCTGGGCATGATTCTGGACACAGACCAGAAGAAGGTGTTTCTCCCGGCGGAGAAGGCTCAGGAGCTCGTGACTCTAGTCAGAGACCTCTTAAAACCGAAACAGGTGTCGGTGCATCACTGCACGCGAGTCCTGGGAAAGATGGTGGCATCATACAAAGCCATTCCCTTCGGCAGGTTCCATGCGAGGATCTTTCAGTGGGATCTGTTGGACAAGTGGTCCGGATCGCATCTTCAGATGCATCAGCTGATCACCCTGTCCCCCAGGGCCAGGGTGTCTCTTCTGTGGTGGCTGCAGAGTGCTCACCTTCTCGAGGGCCGCAGGTTCGGCATACAGGACTGGGTCCTGGTGACCACGGATGCGAGCCTCCGAGGATGGGGGGCAGTCACTCAGGGAAGAAACTTCCAAGGGTTGTGGTCAAGTCAGGAGGCTTGTCTGCACATAAATATCCTGGAACTAAGGGCCATATACAACGCCCTGAGTCAAGCGGAGCCTCTGCTTCGCAACCAACCGGTGCTGATTCAGTCAGACAACATCACCGCAGTGGCTCATGTAAACCGCCAGGGCGGCACAAGAAGCAGAGGGGCGATGGCGGAAGCCACCAGGATTATTCGTTGGGCGGAGAATAACGTGCAAGCACTGTCAGCAGTGTTCATTCCGGGAGTGGACAACTGGGAAGCAGACTTCCTCAGCAGGCACGACCTCCACCTGGGAGAGTGGGGACTTCATCAAGAAGTCTAAACGCAGATTGCAAGTCGGTGGGAACTGCCACAGGTGGACATGATGGCGTCCCGCCTCAACAAAAAGCTAAAAAGGTATTGCGCCAGGTCAAGGGACCCTCAGGCGATAGCTGTGGACGCACTGGTCACACCGTGGGTGTTCCAGTCGGTGTATGTGTTTCCTCCTCTTCCACTCATACCCAAGGTACTGAGAATCGTAAGGAAAAGAAGAGTGAAAACAATACTCATTGTTCCGGACTGGCCAAGAAGGACTTGGTACCCGGAACTGCAAGAAATGCTCACAGAGGAACCATGGAGTCAGGTGTGACTATGAGCCTAAAATTAGGGTCCATAAAGGTCCAGGTTTCGGCCCTATTCATCTTCTTTCAAAAAGAACTGGCTTCACTGCCTGAGGTTCAGACGTTTGTTAAGGGAGTGCTGCATATTCAGCCCCCTTTTGTGCCACCAGTGGCACTTTGGGATCTTAACAAATCCCACTGGTTTGAGCCACTTAAGACCGTGGAACTAAAGTATCTCACGTGGAAAGTGGTCATGCTGTTGGCTTTAGCTTCAGCTAGGCGTGTGTCAGAATTGGCGGCTTTGTCATGTAAAAGCCCCTATCTGGTTTTCCATATGGACAGGGCAGAATTGCGGACTCGACCGCAGTTTCTGCCAAAGGTGGTGTCATCTTTTCATTTGAACCAACCTATTGTGGTGCCTGCGGCTACTCGTGACTTGGAGGACTCCAAGTTGCTGGACGTAGTCCGGGCTTTGAAGATTTATGTAACCAGAACGGCTGGAGTCAGGAAGACTGACTCGCTGTTTATCCTGTATGCATCCAACAAGCTGGGTGCTCCTGCTTCAAAGCAAACTATTGCTCGCTGGATCTGTAACACGATTCAGCAGGCTCAATCTGCGGCGGGATTGTCGCAGCCGAAATCAGTGAAAGCCCATTCCACAAGGAAAGTGGGCTCTTCTTGGGCGGCTGCCCGAGGGGTCTCGGCATTACAGCTTTGCCGAGCTGCTACTTGGTCGGGTTCAAACACTTTTGCAAAATTCTACAGGTTTGATACCCTGGCTGAGGAGGACCTTGTGTTTGCCCATTCGGTGCTGCAGAGTCATCCGCACTCTCCCGCCCGTTTGGGAGCTTTGGTATAATCCCCATGGTCCTTACGGAGTCCCCAGCATCCACTAGGACGTTAGAGAAAATAAGAATTTACTCACCGGTAATTCTATTTCTCGTAGTCCGTAGTGGATGCTGGGCGCCCGTCCCAAGTGCGGACTTTCTTCAATACGTGTATATAGTTATTGCTTAACAAAGGGTTATGGTTATGTAGCATCGGTTGAGTGATGCTCAGTTGTTGTTCATACTGTTAACTGGGTAAGTTTATCACAAGTTGTACAGTGTGATTGGTGTGACTGGTATGAGTCTTACCCTGGATTCCAAAATCCTTTCCTTGTAATGTCAGCTCTTCCGGGCACAGTTTCCTTAACTGAGGTCTGGAGGAGGGGCATAGAGGGAGGAGCCAGTGCACACCAGATAGTACTGAATCTTTCTTTAGAGTGCCCAGTCTCCTGCGGAGCCCGTCTGTTCCCCATGGTCCTTACGGAGTCCCCAGCATCCACTACGGACTACGAGAAATAGAATTACCGGTGAGTAAATTCTTATTTTTTTTTTTTTTATTTTCATGGTAGGGCACCAACTTAAATTGTCTATGTCTGTGTTAAAACTCAATATCTGTCCAGGACTATTCTATACTGAGCTGCTTGATCTTGAGGGTAATAGTAAATAATGTGACTGTGCCTTAAATTATGGTATTTGTACACCCCCATTTTCTAATCAGTCAGATACTGGTTCTGTGAAAATGTTCAGCAAATCACCATAAAACAAATGCTGGTCGTGTATAAACTGGTCTTCCATGCTGTTGCAGGAATACTTCTATAGAAACTAGGGTAATTGCTGCAACATGAATATTCTGCATTTATCTCTTACTTACTTTAGAAAAAGTATTTATATAAAATGGGATCAATGTATTTAGTAATTCAGTGCATAAAAATAATGTAAGCACATGTTTTTTAAAATATATTTTATTACATGTTGTTTACCCTGCAGTACGATGTCTAGGTGATGAGTGGTAAAAGCTGATAGAAAAAGGATTAAACAGCCGTCATATTAGGCGGTAGTTTTCCTTTAACGAGCCCGGTGTATTTGTAGCTCATGCAGAGCTGTTTGTGACGCTGTACTGCTGATCTCGCTCTCTGCCCCCTCCAGTGTGGAGACTTTGCATTCAGCTGAGTTTTCTTTTTATACATCACTTGGAACAGACAGTTAATGAGCTATCCTAATTTAGTGAAACGCAGAGAATTGCCTTTAGTTCCCACTGCAGCGATTTTTGTAGATCACGTTATGAATTGTATGGCAGTTCTGTGGCTTCAGAAATCCAGGCCAGATCTTACTTGTGCATTGAGCTGAGAGTTTAGGTGAAACATTGCTAGAGGGAGCTGCGCGCTGGCTGTGAAGCTGCGTTCATGTAATCTGTTCTGCTCCGTGCTCTCTATCTCACGCTTCTCTTTATGTTTACAGCTTGAATGTGATTTTCACCAAATTCGACGAAGTCCAGAAATCCGGGACCATGATCCAGTCTTCGCTGGGTATGTACTGAACTGTGCATACATGTAGGGTGATCTGTGATTTGCACTGGAGTAACTGTTGTGTCGGAGCTGTAATTTGAAATGGTTCCCAGTCACAGGATCTGGGCTGCGAGATACAATCGCTCCTTGTTGCTAGGTTACCCCAAGGACTCTCTCCTCTGTGTGCATTAATTAGCAGACCCTTGATGCAAGATGATCATTTGTTTTTCCAGTATATCTTTGAACCACTAATTATGTGTAGCTTATTATTTATGTTGCGTGCAATTTATGCTGCTGGAGCTGTCCCCATTGGCAGTGGAATTGTTAGTGCTTGCCTCTATCTGTAATCATTAAATCAGCTGTTCAGTACCTAACATTCAGAGCAAATGTCTGGGGGTGGGGTGGGGGGAGGAGGAATTACAGCCAGAAATGCTGAAGTAGGTGGTAGTCCCAAATTCGTGGTTAATCTGTTATGAAATCAGCAATAGAGCATTGTATCATTTTGTAACGTCAGGCGGTGGGTGCACTTGTACAAAGCGACAGGATGGTACCGGCAGACACTGCGTCGCTCCAATAAGATATTACACAAAACAAGGTCACTGGATTGGTCTTTCTGTGAGCTCAGTATTCTAAACATACCCTTTCATGTCGTCCATAAAAGTGTCAGACTGCACATTATTATGTAAAGTAGACAGACTGGATGTGAAATTGTTAGAGTATTTGAGTGAGTGAGGAAAGATACAGAATTTTCTGAAATAAGCACTTATATATTTCAATATAAAATTATTATTATTTTTGTGTAGTTGGGAAATATACATGAATATCTTTACAAAATGTGTTTTCTTTTTTAATGTGTATCTGGTAAGTGTGCTTTCTTGAGCGTGTGTGTTATAGATGGGGGCAAGCCTGCAAATAATTTGTGTTTTGTATTTATTTATTTATTTTTAAAGCACAGTCTGGTAGCATGCCGCACAAGCCCCAGCAGTAGGAGTCAGATTCATGGCTCGTTCTACACGCATATATAGTTAGATTCTCCACTAAAAGACTTGATGTAGAAACAATAGTTATTTTTCCCTTATACAGGTTGAGTATCCCATATCCATATATTCCGAAATACGGAATATTCCGAAATACGGAATTTTTTGAGTGAGAGTGAGATAGTGAAACTTTGTTTTCTGATGGCTCAATGTACACAAACTTTGTTTAATACACAGAGTTATTAAAAATATTGTATTAAATGACCTCCAGGCTGTGTGTATAAGGTGTATATGAAACATAACTGAATTGTGTGAATGTAGACACACTTTGTTTAATGCACAAAGTTATTAAAAATAATGGCTTAAATGACCTTCAGGCTGTGTGTATAAGGTGTATATGAAACATAAATGTATTCTGTGCTTAGACTTGGGTCCCATCGCCATGATATCTCATTGTGGTATGCAATTATTCCAAAATACGGAAAAATCCGATATCCAAAATACCTCTGGTCCCAAGCATTTTGGATAAGGGAGACTCAACCTGTATTCTATTATATACTAGTTGACTGATGTGCATATTTTTCAAACAAATTTAATGTGAACTTTAAAAAATATATATATTTATATGATTTCAATTTGGGCTTAAAACCCTGCTAGTCAAGATATCTTAAAATAACATTTAACACTGACAATCACACAGAAACCCCATTCTGTCATTTGATGATAACTATTGTGCATCTAATGGTTTGCTGGTTCTGAAAGTCTATCCATATGGTGCATTCTGTGACCACAGATATAAGCCTCTTGAGCAAGGAAGGGGATTAACTTGTGAAACTAAGTCCTGTGTTTAATACAAGTATTCTCAAGCATTCCAGACCGTTCTTTTCAGCTCTGAGAGCTGGCGCAGTGATGAATATTGGGCTTCATAAGAGCTATATAGGTCGGCCTATAAGCTGGCTGGGTGCTGCTGAGATGTCTGTGGAAGACTGCTTTTATTTTGGTAGAGTCTAACTGTCAGATTCTGCTTGTCTGCCAGAGCTGTGCTCTGCAGGAGGAGAGATTTCCCTGACCTCATACCCAAGTTGTTTAGACAGTTCAATTCACAATAACATGATAGCTGACAAGGCTATGCACAGTACATAGTAGTGTATGGGTACAATTTACTTTGTTTTTTCAAGTTTTGTACACAGATGCAAATAATTGAACTGTGAAATGGTTGCGATTAACCAAAGGTTTCTGTCAGCTGGACCACTGCCTTCTTTTCTTGGGAGTATATATAGCAGATGAGTTGACAATAGCAGTCAGTGCTCCATCACAGCTTATCCCGCAACTGATAGGGTTCTGCAGTTCATGGAGGAGGATTTCACTTTTCACCAGCAACGATTGTTAAACTAGTCACGTGAAACCGTTAATAAACATGAACAGGCACTGGGACGGTTTTACCACAGACATCGGTAACGTTTTAATAATTTAGACAAACAAATTTTGACATTTAAAAAAGACTCTTTGCTTGCATACAGTAAAGGAAGATATTTTATGGGCTAAACCATAATTCGGTCTCTCAATTCGTTCAGAATTAGTGATATGACTGAGGCATGAGGCAAAAAATACCTCTGTGATGACATTAGTGCTTTGTGAAATAAAAGCCTCTATTTCAAAGTCCAAAACATAATGTGTGTTTGGTTTATATTTTTTTGTAATTATCATTTTAAAATGACAAATGTGAAATAGCTGTGAAGTATTTCAGTTCTTGGGACAGACAGGGCAGTGAGGGTCTGGGACTCCAGGTCGACACCAAAAAGGTCGACACACCTTAGGTCGAAACCAATTGGTCAACACACCTTAGGGCGACATGGACAAGGTCGACATGAGTGTTTTAGGTTTTTTTTTGGTATCGTTTTCTTCGTATAGTGATCGGGAACCCCAATTAGTGCACCGCGTCCCCTCGCATGGCTCGCTTAGCTCGCCATGCTTCGGGCTAGGTGCCTCGCTGCGCTCTGCACAGATAAACGTTCCCATTCGTAGTCCACATGGATCGTAATGTATGAAAAAGTTAAAAAATGTGAAAAACTAATGTCGACCTTTTTCCATGTCGACCTTCTTCATGTTGACTTTTGGTCCATGTCGACCTAAGGCGTGTCAACCTTTTTGGTGTCGACCTGGAGTCCGGGTACCGGGCAGTGACATTACCGCTTATGGGTACAATAAAAAATGAAAGTGTAAAATACCAATTTATCAACAAGACACTTTAGGTAATGGTACAGAGTAAACCATACAAGTTTTTGAAAAAGACTATACTGCATCATTTGTGAAAAAGTGTGTACTGTATCACTGTTGGCTTCTCCTCCTAGACCAATGTACCACTGCAGTCTTTTCCTTCTGGATCTATAGGCCTGGAGCAGTGTACTACTGCCAGGTCATTTTCCTTGAGCCATCTACCTTTGCAAATTCATTTTCATAATTTTATTGCACAGAGTGGTCTACTAGATCTATGTACAGTGTCCGATTCCACCTACTGAATCTGTAGAACTAGAGCTGCGCACCACTGCTTGTTTGTTATGGATCTCTAGGCCTCGAGTTCTGCTCTTTTTCAAAAAGCAAACTACTTCAAACTATTTCAGATTTGGAATCTGCAGAAACTTCATGAGAAACTGCCTTTTTATCAAGGTGCTGACAGCTGAAATTTCTTAGTCTTAAAGACTTTTTCTTTCTTTCTCCTCTGTCAGCAAGGCTAAGGTACACTGGACCATGGGATTGCAGTTTGAGCTGGAGTTTGGAACTTAAACTACTGTAACTTTAAAATGTAAGTTCTCCCCCCCACAACCCCATAATGCCAGTCTTCTTTAGGTTCTCCATGGAGTAGGGCATATTGTGGGAGGCTGCTATGGTGCCCTTCCTGTAGATAATTTTTTATTTGTAGCACTTTTATTTATACTGGACATAGGGTCGGTGTGCTGCTACAGCTGGAGTTAAGCGGCTGCAGGGAGTCAGAGGAGGCTTGCCGTTCAGCAGCTGCTGTAGGAAAGGGGAGCTGTCCAATGGGTCGCTTCCCTAGTGCACTCCGGTCTCTACTGAGGCTCCCTGGACCCAGGGACTGGGGCACTCTCACCATATAGTGGGTGTGGGGGGAAGCTCTGTCCCTAATGGTGCCACCATTTTGCTGGGTTTCTGCAGCGGCTCCCTCACAGGAGTGTAAGCAGCCATGTTAGTAGCTGGTCCCAGGGATTTTCCCGTGAGAAGGGGAAGTACCCAGGGCTAGTGAGAGTGGATGCATGTGTAAAACACAGGGAAAATGGCCACCCTATTTTCATAGAGCTTTTACAGGACTGCTGCAATGGACTCCGAAGAGGTAAGTACTGAAAAAATGTGTGCAGCATGTGTGGTGTGTGCCCTTTTGGATCCGATATATATAGATACGGCAGTGGCTGTGGGCTTAAGCTTTGGACCGAGTAGACTCTGTAAACTCCTAGTGCTTTGAGGGGCAGATCAGGCTTATGCTGCATTTACTCAGTGCATGGGCAGGTTTCCTTTCCTCTTTGCGGAGCAATTACTCAGCCGGTGTCTGATACACCTTGGCATCTGCTGTGTATGGCTTTGGAGTCCGAGGCATTGCGGACCTCATGATGGCGGTACGGCAGTGCTTGGACTACTTATATTTGGTTGCCATAGCACTTTCCTAGCGGTGGTGCCACAGGGTTGTAACCTACCCTCCTTCGGATCTTTCGGAATTTGTTGATGCTTGGCGTCCGCCGGATCTGGAGTTTTTGATCCCTCACTAGTTTGCTATGATTTTTCCCTGACCTGGGTGCCTAAGTGGGACTAGTCTCCCAAGGTGGATGCATCAGTGGCACATTTAACCAGAAACACTGCTCGTCCGGTTCAGGCGTCCTTTACGGGATGCATTGGACAAGCACCTTGCGGGTTGTTTGAAGCCTTTTGTAGTTTCGGGACGGTTTTATGTTCTTTACTGTTCTCAGCGTCTTGGCTCTGGCTTTTGCGGCTCGATGGGCTATTTAGTTTGCTCTGTGGATGCTGATTTTGGCTCCAGGAGTTCCTTAAAAGCAGTTTCCTTGGCTGGGGGTTTTCTTTTCGGGCCTGAGTTGGATGCTTTTATTTCTCAGGTTACTACCTGTGGGAACAGCACCCTGCTTTCCTGTAGCTGCCCCAAGGCAATGAGGTCCGCATTCTGGGTGTCTCACTCTTCCTTTTGGATGATGGCGTCCTATAGCTGTCAGCCTGCAAACGCAGATTTCTCCGGCAGCGTCCACATGTTATCCACAGGATAACGGGGGTAATTCCAAGTTGATCGCAGCAGGATTTTTGTTAGCAATTGGGCAAAACCATGTGCACTGCAGGGGATGCAGATATAACATGTGCAGAGAGAGTTAGATTTGGGTGTGGTGTGTTCAATCTGCAATCTAATTTGCAGTGTAAAAATAAAGCAGCCAGTATTTACCCTGCACAGAAATAAAATAGCCCACCCAAATCTAACTCTTTCTGCACATGTTATATCTGCCTCCCCTGCAGTGCACATGGTTTTGCCCAATTGCTATAAAAAATCCTGCTGAGATCAACTTGGAATTACCCCCAACAATGGGATATGATGAAGCGACAGCGGGTTTGCACCAATCGGTCAAAGCTTTCCGGCCTCCCAGCATGCAACGGGCCCGTCCATATAACCCTGGCTCAGGCAAATCAGTTTTTTGTTTGGTGCGGCAAGAGCCGGACCATGGTCAGAGGGCTGCTGGTTTTTAGCAGCCCTAAGCTTTCTTATTTTATTTTTATAGTCTTACTATTTTTTTCTGAGCAAATAGCGTCTTATATGTACTTTAGAAAGAGTCGCTCCAACAACTCTCTGCCGGGTCGCGACAACGCTTACCCACGAGTACAGTGCTGTTTTGGCTGGCGACTGTGTCGGATATACTAGCAGGTCCAGCAGACGTTACCAGGCTGTGGCCGGAGCACGGGGAGAAGGTAAAGCATCGGTTTCCGCTTAGAAGGGGAATACGGACACAGCCGCACTGTTTTGGGAGGAGACTACCAAACAGCCGCTGACACGGCTGCCACCTCGGGTGCACCAGTGCTAGGCCTTAGGGATCATAGGCTCCAGGAATAGTATGAGGCTACAATCCCTAGGGTTTATGTCAGCAGTGGGGAGTCGGACGCTCTCCTGATCGCCCCTCCCCCTGGTTCATGACCAGTTTTCTCCAAGTTTCCTGCCATGAACTGTTTCCCGCTTCCGTCTCAGACGCTCTACACGAAGGGGACATAGTGGCAGCATAGGCGGCTGTGTGGCTGTTTCGTCAGTGTTCACTATAAGTTCATGGAGCGACAGTGTACACTAGGAGTGTCTGGATCCACTCAGCGTTCGCTAACGTATTGATCAGTCCTGGAAGCGAGGTGAGTCTCCCTGTATCCCACTCTACTGAGTACGGCTAATACAGCACTAAGGGGGACATTTACTAAGCAGTGTTAAGAGCGGAGAAGTAAGGCAGTGGAGAAGTTGCCCATGGCAACCAATCAGCACTGAAGTAACATCTATAATTTGCATACTACAAAATGATACAGAGCTGCTGATTGGTTGATGTGGCAACTTCTCCACTGGCTCACTTCTCCGCTCTTATCACTGCTTAGTAATTGTTTCCTTTAGTTTCTATCTACCTTTTTGAGTATGAATAGTTAGATAAGTGCCTATTGCATATGCGTCTGTATACATTTACTGTTGTTTCTTTCGCAATGTGTCTGAATACAGGGGATCTGTTTAAACATGATTCAGTAATATGTTCTCCTACATACTTAAAATGTAGTTGATGATGTGCTCATATTGCTTATTATACTAATGTATAACTGACTGACTGCTAGTGTGATTGTTGACTTTACTATATTCTGTCAGTTTTGTTCTATTCCGATCCTCAATGCTGGTGCATGGGTAGGGTCGGATTGTATGTCACTTTAGAAAGCGTAAAGTGATTACAGTCACAAATTGTGTAGTACACTGTGGAAGTGTTGATTATTTATCATGTCCAAGAGCAGCAAAGGTGAGGAAGATACACTCACAGCAACACCAACACTCATCATGTTTGTCTTGCAAAGCTGTGTTATCCTCTCAGGATCTGGTTCAGGATGGTTTGTGTGCAAATTGCTTTAGCTTTCACCAGGGGTTCTTGAAAAATACAAGGCAGATTCAGGTGTAGGTTGATCAGCCTTGTGCTATGTTTGCACAGACCTTATCCAGTATAGCTGAACGGATAATTTCTCCAACTCCTGTACCGGGAATAGGTTACACGATTAACCCTTACATGCAACTTCCCACCTGTGGTGTATCACTTCCAGCAGCCTCTCAAAAGAAACAGGCTGATAAGTCGGTGGTAAGTAAATCTTCATCCTCACAGGCTACACATGGTTCAGATGAGGATTCATCGGAGGAGGGTGAAAGCTCAATTCTACTTTGGCATACAAAGAGGAGGAGGAAGGTCTCGGCTCAGTGGATATAGCCGAGTTAATTAAAGCAATGAAAGCCATTCTATCCTTAGAGGATTCAGCAGAGCCTGTGTTAAAAACCAAGGCACCTGTGTTTAAACGTCCCAAAACAGTTAAGACTGAGTTTCCAGGGTCGGATCAACTGACAGAAATCATTGAAGAGGCTTGGGCTATGCTTAATAAGAAGGGAGTTGGCTCCTAAAGTAAATACGCATGTGATTCGATTAGTGCAAAAATCTACATTACCTTTGCCTTCAACATCATTAAATGATGTCACAGATAGGAGAGTGGATGGCTTTCTGAAAACCATTTTTTCCCTGTCTGGGTCAGTCATAAGGCCAGCCATGGCTTCAGCTTGGATGGCAAAGCCAGTGGCTGCCTGGGCTGATGCATTGGAGGGGGGGTTTTCAATAGCATCTAGAGAGCAAAAATCCCATATAGCACATATAAAACAGGCTGCAATGTACTTGGAATAAGCAGCATTGGATATGGGTACTATTACCTCCAGGGCATCAGCTTCAACAATAGCTGCTCGCAGAGTAGTTTGGCTACATACGTGGAAAGCGGATTCTGAATCTAAGAAGATTTTAGAATCTTTGCCCTTTTCTGGAGATATTCTTTTTGGTAAAGAATTGACAGATATTTTGGAGTCAGAAGCAGACTCCAAGAAAGTAAAGTTTCCTTCCACATACAATTTCAAATCTAAAGTTCTGGCTTTTCGGGCCTTTCGGTCTCAAGGAAAAGCTAAAGGTAAAAGTGATAGCAGGCAGTCCCAATACAAGAAGTCTGGTAGGACTAAAAATCATTGTGCTACCAGAGGACCTGTTGGTAAAACAGATAAGCTATCAGGCAGATGGTGCGGGCCTTTACCTGGGGGACCCCAGGGTGGGGGGCCGACTTCTTCAGTTTTCACAGATCTGGCAGCAGTCTACAACAGATGCCTGGGTGCAGGAAGCGTTATCTCTAAGTTATGCTTTTGCCTTCAAGAAGCACCCTCCTCGAAGGTTTTTTTGTACCAGCCCGTCTCCAGTAGAGACGAAGGCCAGGGCTTTGCAAGAGGCAATTCAGACATTTCTTCAGTCAGGAGTAGTCATTCCAGTTCCTCCAGCACAACGAGGACAGGGTTTTTACTCCAACCTGTTTTTAGTCCAGAAGCCAAATGGGTCATTTCGGCCCATTCTCGAACTCAAAGTGCTGAACAAATACATTTGGGTACCTCTGTTTCACATGGAGACTTTACGTTCCATCATTTTGGCCATGGAGCCAGGGGATTATATGGTATCCCTGGATATACAGGATGCTTACCTACATGTTTTTTCGCTATCCTCCAACAGCAGTTTCAGTTCCAGTCCCTACCTTTTGGGTTAGCCACAGCTCCCAGAGTATTTACCAAGATTATGGTGGTAATGGCAGCTTATCTCCGCCAGCAGGGGATAAAAAAATTTCCATACCTCGACGATCTTTTAGTCCTGGCACAGTCACAGGAATTGCTCCTATGTCATCTGCAACAGACAATAACGTGTCTGCAGAAACACGTGTGGCTCATAAATTGGGCAAAATCGTCTTTGATTCCGTCACAGCGGATGACTCACTTGGGGGCTGTACTGGATTCAAGTCTTCAGAGAGTAATGTTACCTCTGAACAAAATATCCAAGGTTCAGTCAAGGATTCAGGACTTGCTACACAGTCAAAAGGTATCCATTCACGCAGCAATGTGTTTGATGGTGTCAACATTCGACATGGTGTATGCACAATTCCACTTGAGGCCTCTGCAGCGTCTGATTCTTGCCAAATGGAATGGGTTGCATCATACGATAAAAACACTGACTATGATAGAAGTAAGAAGGTCATTAGCCTGGTGGCTACAGACATCCCATCCCTTTTGGATATCAGATTGGGAAATTCTGACGACAGATGCCAGTCTCCAGGGCTGGGGAGCAGTGTCAGGAAGGTTGCGTTTCCAGAGGCAAAGGACCAAGGAAGAAGGTTGCCTGCTAATAAATATATTGGAACTTCTGGCCATATACATTGCACCGATTAAGGCAAAGGACATTCTTCGGGGAAAACCAGTCCAGATCCGCACCTACAATGCGATGGCAGTAGTGTACTTCAACCATCAAGGAGGATCTCGCAGCCGAAAAGCGATGAAGGAGGTAAGTCACATACTAAAGTGGGCAGAACTTCATCATCCAGCCTTGTCCGCAGTGTTCGTGACAGGAGTTCTAAACTGGGAAGCGGACTTTCTCAGTCGACACGCCATTCTGGCAAGCGAATGGGTTCTACACCCAGAGGTCTTCCAGACTCTAGTAGACATGTGGGGGTTGCCAGAGAGAGATCTCATGGCGTCCCATCTGAACAACAAAGTGCTCACATATGGGTCAAGAACAAAGGATCCCAGAGCGATCTTTGTGGATGCCCTGTCGGTGAGATGGGACTTCCATCTGGCTTATGTGTTTCATTCAATCACCCTATTACTCAGGGTGGTGAGAAAGATAAAGCAAGGGAAAGGTGCCGTGATACTAATATCTCCGGCTTGGCCCAGAAGGCATTGGTACACAGATCCGCAGAGAATGTTGATGAATGCTCCACTTCTGCTCCCTCAACGTCCAGGTCCTTGTTATCACAGACATCTGGATTAACTGTCTTTGATGGCATGGCTCTTGAAACCTCTATCCTGAAGTCAAGAGTATTCTCACAATAGGTAATTCAAACTATGCTCAGAGCAAGGAAACCTTCCTCAGCGCGTATTTATCACCGAATATGGGAAACCTAGATTCACTAGGTGATTCATCACGCCCTACGGGCGCTCTTCACACCATCGTAAGGGGCTACGCTCCCATAACCCTTGTCGCCCTTGTAGCATGCAATATTTTTATTATATGTAGTATTATCTCCAATCATAATTGTGTGAGTAGTTAAATGTTGCATGGACAAAGGGCGTGCAATGGTTAAAGGGTTGAAACCCCTTGCAACGGAGTGAACAGCGCATGCAGGGCCTGATGAATCACCTAGTAGGTGCTGTGGTTGTGGGAGACGCAGATGGGGTCCAGGGGTGCCGCGGATGGGGAGGGGCGGTTGCGGGGGTCCCGTGGGTGGGGGAGGGGAGGGGCTGGTGCGGTGGTACCACGGGAGGGGCTGGATGCCAGGGGTGGGGGTCCGGAGCCACAGCGGGCGGGGGGTGCCGCAGGTGGGAGAGTGGTGGGTTACGGTGCTGCTGCGGGTAGGGGGTCCAGAGCCACCGCGGGTGTTGTGGGGGGGGGGTGCGGGGGGGGGGCCCGGAGGTACTTCGAGTAGGGGAGGGGCGGGTGATGCTTCTCCTCCTGGAAGCAGTTAAGCTGCTGTCCTCCTCCCTTTGGCAGTGGCTCTCCCGGAGACTCGCACAGCAGACATCCAAGCAGCCAATTACTATTGTTAGTGCTGGTATCCCAACGTGCCACATTACAGGCAAGAAGATGCACTCAATAAACTGCAGCCTGCAGCTCCCAGCAGCAAGGGCTGCTGGGTGCTGTAGTTTATTTAGTGCGTCTACTTCCCTGTAATGCGACGTGTTGAGACACTGGCGCTAACAATAGTGACTGGCTGGCAGAACTGACTGACTCGCTGAATCAATGTAAAAGGTGAGAGTGCTGTGCAGTGTCAGTGACACTGCACACCCACTGCTCTGCACAGCACTTTCACCTTTTACATTGATTCAGCGTCCAGGCATTACCCTCAGCAATATCACCCACTCTATCCATTACATTAGCCATCTCGGGGCTTCCAGGCCGGCAGCCCAGGTGCTGTGTTGCGGAGTCAGGGTCTCTGGAGATCTGGGTGCGGCTGTGGCGGGGAGGCACTTCTGTGACATAACGCGCAGAGGAGGCTCCGGGGCTCAGAGAGTATGCGGCGCAGGGAGGGCTATGAAATCCTTCCGCTGCGCCGCTTTCATACACATCTATGCCGATGGCCGCAGCGGCTTTTGTTCCACCTGCACCGCGGCTAGGGAGTGGGGAATGTTGATGCCGGAGGGGGCAGGTGGACTGGCAGCAGGACTTAGTGGGTCATTCCGGGTTGATTGCTTGCTAGCTACTTTTTGCAGCCGTGCAAACGGGTGTAGTATGGTATGCCGACGGCTGGGCTCCCGGCGACCAGCATACCGGCGCCGGGAGCCCGACCGCCGGCATACCGACAGCGCGGCGAACGCAAATGAGCCCCTTACGAGGGAGAATATTTGTCGGTATGCCGGGTGTCGGGATCCCGACATTCGGCAACCAGAAGACCACCCATGCGTACGCATAGTCACCGCCCACTTGGGAGTCTATATTTGCTGTGCAAGGGTCTGATCGCACGTGCAGCCGAGCGGTACAAAAATAGTTTGTGCAGTTTCTGAGTAGCTCACTTACTCAGCCCTTGCGATCACTTCAGCCTGTCCGGTACTGGAATTGACGACATACACCCGCCCTGCAAATGCTTGGACACGCCTGCATTTTTCCAAACACTCCCAGAAAATGATCAGTTGCCACCCACAAACACCTTCTTCCTGTCAATCTCCTTGCGATCGGCTGTGCAAATGGATTCTTCGTTAAATCCATCGCACAGCAACCATCCGCTTTGTACCCGTACGACACGCCTGCGCATTGCGGTGCATGCGCAGTAGTGACCTGATCGCTGCAATACGAAAAACGGCAGCATGCGATCAGGTCGGAATGACCCCCATAGGACACAGCAGTAAAAGGATTTCTCTGACGTCCTAAGTGGATGCTGGGACTCCGTAAGGACCATGGGGAATAGCGGCTCCGCAGGAGACTGGGCACAACTAAAGAAAGCTTTAGGACTACCTGGTGTGCACTGGCTCCTCCCACTATGACCCTCCTCCAGACCTCAGTTAGAATCTTGTGCCCGGCTGAGCTGGATGCACACTAGGGGCTCTCCTGAGCTCCTAGAAAGAAAGTATATTTTAGGTTTTTATTTTACAGTGAGATCTGCTGGCAACAGACTCACTGCAGCGAGGGACTAAGGGGAGAAGAAGCGAACCTACATAACTTGTGGTAGTTTGGGCTTCTTAGGCTACTGGACACCATTAGCTCCAGAGGGATCGACCGCAGGACCCGACCTTGGTGTTCGTTCCCAGGGCCGCGCCGCCAGCCCCCTTACAGAGCCAGAAGCAAGAAGTGTTCCGGAAAATTGGCTGCAGAAGACTTCTGTCTTCAACAAGGTAGCGCACAGCACTGCAGCTGTGCGCCATTGCTCCTCATGCACACCTCACACTCCGGTCACTGATGGGGGCAGGGCGCTGGGGGGGGGGGGGGGGGGCGCCCTGAGGGCAATATTATACACCTTGGCTGGCAAATCATCACAATATATAGTCCCAGGGCTATATATGTGATAAATTACCCCTACCAGAATCCATGAATAAAGCGGGAGAAAAGTCAGCCGAAAAAGGGGCGGGGCTATCTCCCTCAGCACACTGGCGCCATTTTTTCTTCACAGTGCAGCTGGAAGACAGCTCCCCAGGCTCTCCCCTGTAGTTTTCAGTCTCAAAGGGTTAAAAAGAGAGGGGGGGGGGGGCACTAAATTTAGGCGCAATGTGTATACAAGCAGCTATTGGGGGAAAAATCACTCAGTTATAGTGTTAATCCCTGCATTATATAGCGCTCTGGTGTGTGCTGGCATACTCTCTCTCTGTCTCCCCAAAGGACTTTGTGGGATCCTGTCCTCAGTCAGAGCATTCCCTGTGTGTGTGCGGTGTGTCGACATGTTGGATGAGGAAGGTTACGTGGAGGCGGAGCAGAGGCCGATAAATGGGATGTCGCCCCCTGTGGGCCGACACCAGAGTGGATGGATAGGTGGAATGTATTAACCGACAATGTCAACTCCTTACATAAAAGGCTGGATGACGTAACAGCTGTGGGACTGCCGGCTTCTCAGCCTGCGCCTGCCCAGGCGTCTCAAAGGCCATCAGGGGCTCAAAAAACGCCCGTTACCTCAGATGGCAGACAAGATGTCGACACGGAGTCTGACTCCAGTGTCGACGAGGTTGAGACATTTACACAATCCACTAGGAACATCCGTTGCATGATCTCGGCAATGAAAAATGTGTTACACATTTCTGACATTAACCCAAGTACCACATAAAAGGGGTTTTATGTTGGGGAGAAAAAGCAGCCAGTGTTTTGTTCCCCCATCAGATGAGTGAATGAAGTGTGTAAAGAAGCGTGGGTTCCCCCGATAAGAAACTGGTAATTTCTAAAAAGTTACTGCTGGCGTACCCTTTCCCGCCAGAGGATAGGTCACGTTGGGAGATATCCCCTAGGGTGGATAAGGCGCTCACACGTTTGTCAAAAAAGGTGGCACTGCCGTCTAGGGATACGGCCACTTTGAAGGAACCTGCTGATAAAAAGCAGGAGGCTATCCTGAAGTCGGTATATACACACTCAGGTACTATACTGAGACCTGCATTTGCCTCAGCATAAATAGTGCTGCTGCAGCGTGGTCTGATACCCTGTCAGATAATATTAATACCCTAGACAGGGATAATATTTTGCTAACATAGAGCATATTAAAGACATCGTCTTATATATGAAGGATGCACAGAGGGATATTTGCCGGCTGGCATCCAGAATTAATGCAATGTCCATTCTGACAGGAGGGTATTAGAGACCCGGCTGTGGACAGGTGATGCTGCCTTTAAAAGGCACATGGAGATTCTGCCTTATAAGGGTGAGGAATTGTTTGGGGATGGCCTCTGGGACCTCGTATCCACAGCAACAGCTGGGAAGAAATTTTTTTACCTCAGGTTTCCTCACAGCCTAAGAAAGCACCGTATTTTCAGGTACAGTCCTTTCGGCTTCAGAAAAGCAAGCGGGTCAAAGGCGCTTCCTTTCTGCACAGAGACAAGGGAAGAAGGAAAAAGCTGCACCAGACAGCCAGTTCCCAGGATCAAAAATCTTCCCTCGCTTCCTCTAAGTCCACCGCATGACGCTGGGGCTCCACAGGTGGAGACAGGTGCGGTGGGGGCGCGTCTCGGGAACTTCAGGGACCAGTGGGCTTGCCCACAGGTGGATCCCTAGGTTCTGCAAGTAGTATCACAGGGATACAGGCTGGAGTTCGAGGCGACTCCCCCTCGCCGTTACCTCACATCAGCCTGGCCTGCTGCCCTCGGAGAAAGGGAGGTAGTACCGGCGGCAATTCACAAGCTGTACTTCCAGCAGGTGAAATCAAGGTACCCCTCCTTCAACAATGCCGGGATTACTATTCCAGAATGTTGTGGTACCGAAACCAGACGGTTCGGTGAGACCCATTCTAAAATTGAAATCCTAGAACACTTATATACGAAGGTTCAAGTTCAAAATGGAATCGCTCAGGGCGATTATTGCAAGCCTAGAGAATTTCATGGTATCACTGGACATCAAGGATGCTTACCTGCATGTCCCTATTTACCCTCTTCACCAGGAGTACCTCAAAATTGTGGTACAGGATTGTCATTACCAATTCCAGATGTTGCCGTTGGTCTGTCCCCGGCACCGAGGGTATTTACCAAGGTAATGGCCGAAATAATTATCCCGTACTTGGACGATCTATTAAAGGCGAGGTCCAGGGAGCAGTTGTTCATCGGAGTAGCACTATCTCGGGAAGTGCTACAACAGCACGGCTGGATTCTGAATATTCCAAAGTCGCAGCTGGTTCCTACGACGCGTCTACTGTTCCTGGGGATGATTCTGGACACAGAACAGGAAAAAAGGGTTTCTCCCGGAGAAGTCCAAGGAGTTGTCGTCTCTAGACAGAGACCTCCTAATACAAATACAGGTGTCGGTGCATCAATGCACGCGAGCCCTGGGAAAGATGGTAGCTTCTTACGAAGAAATTCCATTCGCCAGGTCCCATGCAAGGATCTTCCAGTGGGATCTGTTGGACAAGTGGTCCGGGTCTCCAAGGGCCAGGGTGTCGCTGTTGTGGTGGCTGCAGAGTGCTCATCTTCTAGGTGGCCGCAGATTCGGCATACAGGACTGGGTCCTGGTGACCACGGATGCCAGCCTTCGAGGGTGGGGGGCAGTCACACAGGGAAGAAACTTCCAAGGACTATGGAAAAGTCAGGAGACTTCCCTACACATAAATATTCTGGAACTAAGGGCCATTTACAATGCCCTAAGTCAGGCTAGACCCCTGCTTCAACACCGGCCGGTGCTGATCCAGTCAGACAACATCACGGCGGTCGCTCATGTAAACCGACAGGGCGGCACAAGAAGCAGGATGGCGATGGCAGAAGCCACAAGGATTCTCCAATGGGCGGAAAATCATGTGTTAGCACTGTCAGCAGTGTTCATTCCCAGAGTGGACAACTGGGAAGCAGATTTTCTCAGCAGACACGACCTACACCCGGGAGAGTGGGGACTTCATGCAGAAGTCTTCCAAATGATTAGACACCGTTGGGAAAGGCCACAGGTGAACATGATGGCGTCCCGCCTCAACAAAAAGCTACAAAGATATTGCGCCAGGTCAAGGGACCCTCAGGCGATAGCTGTGGACGCTCTGGTAACATCGTGGGTGAACCAGTCGGTGTATGTGTTCCCTTCTCTGCCTCTCATACCCAGGGTAATGAGAATAATAAGAAGGAGAGGAGTAAGAACTATACTCATTGTTACGGATTGGCCAAGAAGAGCTTGGTACCCAGAACTCCATGAAATGATCTCAGAGGACCCATGGCCTCTGCCGCTCAGACAGGACCTGCTGCAGCAGGGGGCCTGTCTGTTCCAAGACGTACCGCGGCTGCGTTTGACGGCATGGCGGTTGAACGCCGGATCCTGAAGGAAAAGGGCTTTCCGGAGGAAGTTATCCCTATGCTAATTAAAGCTAGGAAAGAAGTGAACGCAAACTATTATCACCGCATATGGCGGAAATATGTTGCGTGGTGTGAGGCCAGGAAGGCCCCAACGGAGGAATTTCAGCTAGGTCGATTTCTGCACTTCCTACAGTCACTTCACTGCCTGAAGTTCAGACTTTTGCTAAGGGAGTGCTGCATAGTCAGCCCCCGTTTGTGCCTCCAGTGGCACCGTGGGATCTCAACGTGGTGTTGGATTTCCTGAAGTCGCATTGGGTTGAGCCACTTAAATCCGTGGAGCTGAAATACCTCACGTGGAAAGTGGTCATGCTGTTGGCCTTGGCGTCGGCCAGGCGTGTATCAGAATTAGCGGCTTTATCATGCAAAGCCCTTATCAAATTTTTTTATATGGATAGGGTGGAATTGAGGACTCGTTCCCAATTCCTTCCTAAGGTGGTATCAGTTTTCATGTGAACCAACCTATTGTGGTGCCTGCGGCTACTTGGGACTTGGAGGATTCCAAGTTACTGGACGTAGTCAGGGCCCTGAAAAATATGTTTCCAGGACGGCTGGAGTCAGGAAAACTGACTCGTTATTTATCCTGTATGCACCCAACAAGCTGGGTGCTCCTGCTTCTAAGCAGACTATTGCTCGCTGGATCTGTAGCACGATTCAACTTGCACATTCTGCGGCTGGACTGCCGCACCCTAAATCTGTAAAAGCCCATTCCAGGAGGAAAGTGGGCTCTTCTTGGGCGGCTGCCCGAGGGGTCTCGGCTTTATAAATTTGCCGAGCTGTTACTTGGTCGGGTTCAAACACTTTTGCAAGAGTCTACAAGTTTGATACCCTGACTGAGGAGGACCTAGAGTTTGCTCATTCGGGGCTGCAGAGTCATCCGCACTCTCCCGCCCGTATGGGAGCTTTGGTATAATCCCCATGGTCCTTACGGAGTCCCAGCATCCACTTAGGACGTCAGAGAAAATAAGATTTTACTCACCGGTAAATCTATTTCTCGTAGTCCGTAGTGGATGCTGGGCGCCCATCCCAAGTGCGGATTGTCTGCAATACTTGTATATAGTTATTGCCTAACTAAAGGGTTATTGTTGAGCCATCTGTTGAGAGGCTCAGTTATATTTCATACTGTTAACTGGGTATAGTATCACGAGTTATACGGTGTGATTGGTGTGGCTGGTATGAGTCTTACCCGGGATTCAAAATCCTTCCTTATTGTGTCAGCTCTTCCGGTCACAGTATCCTAACTGAGGTCTGGAGGAGGGTCATAGTGGGAGGAGCCAGTGCACACCAGGTAGTCCTAAAGCTTTCTTTAGTTGTGCCCAGTCTCCTGCGGAGCCGCTATTCCCCATGGTCCTTACGGAGTCCCAGCATCCACTACGGACTACGAGAAATAGATTTACCGGTGAGTGAAATCTTATTTTTTTTCCTCCCTATCGACAGTGCAGAGACTTGCTGCAAATGCATAAGCATACCCTCCAGCTGTACCTTTTTGGCAGGTACAGTACCTTTTTTTATGGTCTGTACCGATTTTTGGCTCTCCGAACTTTCATTGAAAGTATAGGGAAAGGGGTGTGGCCATGCCATCTTACCCGTGACCACGCCCCCTTTTCAAATTTATACCGATTTTTATGTGTAAATTGATGGAGGGTATGTTGCTGCAGATGCAGTGGGCCTATTTTGGGGTGTGGGCCTGGAGCTTAAGCTCCATCAGCCCTATTGTTAATCCTGCTCTGGGAACACACAGCAGCCAAAGGGCAGAACCTCCCATTGGATGTAAACTGTGTGGGAGGACGTTTCTCGCCCAATCAGCTGTGGATTGGGTGTGATAAACCTGCTGCTAACTCAATGAGAGCTCCTAGCCGCGCCCAGCGTTATACACACAGGCACAGAGTCACAGATCTGGGCTATTATATAGGAGATTGGTGCAGTTAACGGAAAATAGACCCTAAGTCTTTCAGAGTTTCCAGGGTCTTAGCATTCCTTCAGGCAGGAATGGATAAGGTGGCTTCCTTGAGAGTGCAAATGTCAGCATTGACTGTATGGTTCCAAAAGAAAATTGCCAACTTACAGGATGTGCATACTTTTTTCCAGGGAATGCTGCGCATTCAACCTCCTTTTGTTCCTCCTACAGTACCTTGGGACTTAAGTCTAGTCCTGAAATCCCTTCAAGTTGCCCCATTTGAACCACTTAATAAAGTGGATCTTAAATGGTTGACAGCTAAAGTTCTCTTTCTACTGTTTATGGCGTCAGCTAGAAGAGTATCAGATTTAGGGGCATTATCATGTCGTTCCCCATTTCTTTTTTTTTTATCCAGATAAAGCAGTTCTCAGAACTAGATCTGGGTATCTTCCGAAGGTGGTGTCTAAATTCCACCTTAATGAAGAAATTGTAGTCCCGGCTTTCCAGGTATCGGGCCTTTCTGCGAGAGATGCATAGCTAGACGTGGTCCGTGCATTAAGGATCTACGTGGATCGTACCAGTGCCATCAGAAATCAGATTCTCTCTTCATTCTCTGCGGATTTCACAAGAGAGGATGGCCTACTGATTGATAATCAGACACTGGCAAGATCGCTTTGGATGACGATTTCAGAAGCATATTCTCAAGCTGATCTCCCTGTTCCGGCTAATGTCTCTGTTCACTCTACTCGTAGGGTAGGTCAATCATGGGCAGCACAACGTGGTGCTTCAGCAGAACAGATATGTAAGGCAGCCACATGGTCTTCCATTAACACATTCATTAGACATTATGCCTTTGATACCTTTGCCTCTCATGACGCTGAATTTGGGCGAAGGATTCTCCTGTCCAATCAGGAGCGTCCCCACCACTAAATTGCTTTGGAAAATCCCATTGTTATCCTGGGGATAGCCTGTGGACCCTGCCGGAGAAATATACGTTATGATAAGAACTTACCGTTGATAACGGTATTTCTCCTAAGTCCACAGGTCTCCCACCCTGATGCACCTGATTTGAGGATCATTTTACTCACTAACCTCTTCCTTCTTGTACGGAAGGGTGTGCATGTGTGTTCTTATCGCCTGATTAGGGCTATCTATGATGCTCCTGCCTTGAGCTTTGGAATACAACTGATTTGCCTGAGCCAGGAGGCGGGACTATATGGAATGGTCCGTTGAATACTGGGAGGCTGGAAAGCTTTGACCGATTGGTGCAAATCCGCTGTCGCTTCATCATATCTCATTGTTATCCTGTGGATCCTGTGGACTTAGGAGAAATACCGTTATCAACTGTAAGTTCTTACCATAACGTGTATTTTTCACCGACGGGATCGGCACCAAAAGGCAGCATTTTTAGCGCCAACAGAAGCTGAGCCGCAATAGCTTAGAAACCTAGAATTTGACGGCACATAATAACCAAATGACTCATCCAGTCTGCCTTTCAGGGTAAGAGTATTGGGGATAAGGTATTGGGGGTTTGAGTTAGGCATTAGGAATAGGAAATTAGGGTTGGTTTAGCTATTTAGTCTAAGATAGTAGAGTTAGGTTTTATGGTAAGGTTGAGTTTAGGGTATTAGGGTTAATGTTTAGGGTGAGCATTAGGGTTAGGGTAGGGTTGTTGTATGTCCCGGATCTAGTGGTATTGTGTTGGATTTGGGATATGTGCCCCAGCTCCCGGTAATAGTGGTGCAGAGAAGGTTTAGTTGTCTGGTGGTCAGTTGGTGCAGGTAACAGCGCCCCCGGCCTACAGCAGCATCAGGAAGATTGTGAGGCAGACACTTAAAGCCAGGTCACCAAGGTCCAGCTGGGGAGAGTGTCCAGGAGCTGTAGGGGAAAGACTAAAAACAATAAGAAATTTATCAAGCAAGTTTGATCTCCTTGCAGTGTCTAAGCAGAGCACCCAGCGAGTATTGTCCAGGTGTTTGAATAGGAAGGAGGCCAAAAGCATTTCCCCCAAAGTAGTTTTACAGATTTTTAGTAGACTGCTATCCTACTGTTTTCTCTTATTTTATTCCTGTATAACTCTTAATAATACTTAAAATGTAATAATTGTTCCATGCCCCCAATATCTTTTTCACCCTACAAGGCAAGCAGCACATTCCACAGCAAACATTTCCTGTGTAGCATCCGATTTACATAGGAATTAACTAAAATCCATGCCTTACATCAGACCAGAGTTTGCTGATTGTAATTAATGCCAATTTGCCCAAAATAATAACCAAGAAAGCACTTCTGCTCCAATAACATGAGCCTGGTACAATAGTATTTTACCTGTGCCGGAGAAGAAAAGATCAGTCACATCACCATCCCTCAATGCCTGCTTGTAGATAGCGTTAATAATAACTCCTGTCTTAATAATGCTGTAAATGTAATAACACTTAGAAAATAAAAAACACTGTGATGAGGGCAGGAATTCAACTTCCTTAGTACTTTTGTCCACAATAATTGCAAAGCAGATGATGGGAGCAGCTTAATGGACTAAGGGAGTAGTCCATTTGGGTGGGGTGTGTTCAAACTGAAATCTAAATTGCAGTGTAAAAATAAAGCAGCCAGTATTTACCCTGCACAGAAACACTATAACTCACCCAAATCATGTTATATCTGCCCCCCCTGCAGTGCACATGGTTTTGCCCAACTGCTAACAAATTTGCTGGTGCGATCAACTCTGAATTACCCCTTAAGGCAGTGCAGCAGTCCGCAGAAGGTCATAGGATCAAATGCCACTATGTGAACGTCTCATGGTTCAGTGTCCCCCAGCCTGGCTGCCAGAGAAAAGAGGATAATTAGTCTCTTACCGTTGAATACTTTTATCTTAAGCACCCAAAGGGGCACTGCATTCCCTCCCATGTGCTCAGTCATGCCAGGTTTGGTTTTTGACCGTCTTTCCCCTACTGGTTTGTTTAATTGTTTTATTTGTATTGTATAAAGTATTTGTATTGTAAATTTTAAAGTTACTATAGTTTGTGTTAAGCTGCAGCCCAACCTACAATCCAATGGTCCAGTGTCCCCCAGCCTTCTTAAGAGAAAAGGATTCAACAGTAATTGACCAAAAATTCTCTTTTTTTTTTTTCTTTCTTATGTGCTTTGTACAGAGCACATAAACCAGTGTGACACTATGAACCATGCCTGTTGGTCGACATTTTGTATTACATCTTTGAGATGCTACTTTAAAAAAACAAAACAAAAAAAAACTGCTGTAGTAACCTCACATCTTGGTGGTTTATATGCATTTTACTAGCATTAAGGAACGCATGTAAAAAGCCATGTGAAATGCTCTTGAACACAAGATTACCTTTTCCATTTCTGATGGGGCATTATTTCTAACTAGTTACCAGTCTGTCAAAATGACGGAACAACATAAGAGTAATGTCAGCACTGGCGGCTGTGCATCTAGTGGCCGCTGGTGCGCAAAACACGCGTTCCCCCTAGAGAGGTGAGAAGTAGCATTAGTCTTTTATAGGATACTATGAATACAGTGAGCCGTAAATCTGCCTATTCCTTCGATTCTGAACCTGACATAGCGGAGAACATGTAGGAACATGTACAGTATAACAACTTTAACATCACAGTAATTTAAGAAAGTTTTCAGCGTTCTAGAATATTTTTATATTGGTAATTTTTTACAATTTTAGGGGTTTCGTTAACGGAACCAGATGCAACCTATGTAACTTATTCAACAACATTTGTTGTATTAGTGACATCCTAAATATATGCCAAAATAAAAGTGAAATGTTCAAAAGGGCCTCTGAGCCTTGCATTCTGTCACACATGATTGCACTTCTCTGGAGAAATTACTTTTAATTGGCAATTATTCGGATGTTGTAACTTATTTCCCTAAGCATTACTCAAAAAGAATGTCAGAGTAGCATTGAAAGAATAGGAGAGTTTTCTGTTTTCTCCTTTTTTTAAAAACAAACAAACAATTGCATGTGTTCTAAGTCTGCGTAATGTGTAAGAACATTTAGCAACATTGTACTTAGATGAAACCAGTGGCATTTAATGCTGGATATGGGATGCGGTTATGTGATCGGCAGTTGGGAGACCACCTGTCACAATATCGATGCCAGGATCCCGAACGCTGAATAGCCCGCCGGTTTTCATACTCACCAACAGGGACTATTCCCACGACTATTGCTCACCACCAAGCCCACAAGAGGCTTCGTTCTGCTTACCCCCCTGGTCATTTAAAAACCCGGATCCCGGCGTCGTTACGGTGACCGGCAGTCTTCTGACCCTAACCCCTGAGTACACACTAGACAATATTCTGAATGATATGGCAGATTCCGACATTTCAGAACGACATCAGCAAGTGTGTTATGTACTTGCCGATGCCGCCAGCCTGCTGGAGACACGCCTCACACAATCGCTGGGTACACACTCTCATCAAGTATGTATCCAGCTTTAGCTGTAATTTGAAAGTGTTTTTGGTGAAGTTTAAACAGCAATGTTTTTTTATCTGCGGAAAGAAAATTAGGGATTTTTAAATGTTTTTTTTACAGGTAGTAGAAACCTGAAGTGTGTGACCCTGGTTTGGTGATTTTTCAATATTTCCTTTAACCAGTTTGACTGCCCATGGTGAATCAGTGCCCGCATGGTTGACCCATAAGTCTTAGGAATTCAGTTGGGTGCAATGTTTTGCGAGGTAAAAAACCTGGAGTACCTCGCGCCCAATTTTGGATTTATTTATTTATTAACAGTTTTTTATATAGATTTCCACAGGTATGCACGTTCCCGATACACGCGGTATGCAATTAATAAAAATAAGTTGGCGTAGGGTTTGTAGAGCTGAAAACCCCACAGTGCAAGTAAAAAACAAACAAAACAAAAAAACTCACCTGTCTGGTGATCACCACGGCTCCCAGTGGTTGCTGTTGGGAGATGTAGTTCTCCCAGCCACTGACTCCAAGAAAGATAACCCTAGATGGGGGGTGTTGGGGTCACACACACTCACACGCACTCGCTCACTCACTTTCTCATGCATGTATGACTCATACTCAGACACAATATACTCCTACTCACCGGTGTTGCAGAGGACCAGATACCGACACTGGAGGAGAAGACACTACTTTGGAAGGTGTGTAATTACTAACTAATTAAGCTAATTAGAAACTTCTGATTGCTTAATAGTCCTCAGGATGGTGTCGCAGGGGTGCCACTGCAAGTCATAGTGATTTCTCCTAAAAGCAATAATTTTAGAAAAAAAATCAGAGTAGCTCTTGAGGTATGTGAAAAAAGACTTAGTGACTTCTATAGGAATGAGCATGTCTCATTTTCTGTCTTGCATTTGAATAGTAAAACCTCGTGGCTGCAGGAAAAACCCTTCACCACAGGGTTGTTTGCTTAAATGTCCCTCCGTCAATTTAATTCTCCCCTTAGACCTCGTACACTGCAATGGAGCTAGCAAGTTATTGAAAACTTGATCTTACAGGGAGGGAGTGGACAGGAATCTTCCTCTTGATAACTGGAGCTCAATCCTAGCACTGTGTTCAAAATACAAATGTTGCTGAGTATGTGGGTTGCATCCTCTGGGCTTAAAGTCAGTTGTCCTTTGGCACTGATCATATGCAGCCCCTGCTGTGTAGCATGTCTGCTGAGTTGTGGGGGGGACCTCAGTTCAGGTAGATGTGATTGAAGTTATTTTTTTCTTTAACTAAAATATCTACAAACAGGATGCATACATGACCTGCACAACATGCTAAAATGTAGTATGCCCAGCAGGAATAAGTATGCAGAAGCTGTACGCTTTAACCAGCAGCAATGCGCCAAAGGCTGATATAGACACACAGAGAGGACAATTTGTATGTGCAGACTGGGCCGTAACAAGGGTGGTGCCGAGTGTGCCACCGCAAATAGGGTAGGGGGCGCTGTTGGCGGCACTTGTCAATTATCTGTTTTAATCACTTTCACTTGTAGCATCCCCTTTTTTTTTGAAGGCCAGCATCTCCTGACTGCAGCTGTCTACTTCCCCCATACCTTCTATCGGGATCAGTACGTAATCCCGCTGGACGGGATCCCGGCGGTCGAAATCCCGACGCCGGAATCCCGACCACACAATCCCGACCACACAATCCCGACAGGGGTGGCGAGCGGAACGCAGCCCCTTGCTACGCTCGGCACACCCACGGAGGGAGAATATGTCGGGATTGTGGCGGTCGGGATTCCGGCGTCGGTATTTCGACCGCCGGGATCCCATCCAGCGGGATATTGACCGCATCCCCTTCTATCGCCAATACCTATACATCATGGATAAACAAGATTCTGACATACCTTGGATTCGAACCCTTTACGTGTGGTATTGCAGTCAGGCACTCTATTCATTGAGCTGTCTTGTACAGGGCACCGGAAAGTGTAGTTACGGCTCTGGCTTTTGTGGCACCTGCGATAAGGGCAGAATGCCCTACTTACATCGGTTTACCTCTGATCTCTCTTAAGCACAGCCTGCAGGCTTATTGTGGACTGAATAGCACTGGCCATTGCTACAATCTGACATTCAGGATACCAGCGAGCGCCTCAAAATACTTGTACTAAAATTCTTCATATAACTTGCAATAATGCATTTGTAAAACAATTCTTAACTATGAGACCCATTAAGATATTTTTTATACACTTTTGCAGTAAACTTTATTTCTCATTTTGTGTTATCTGGTCAGGTTTAGTTTTAAGAAAATGTTCAACTACAGATGTGTCCTCATACATTATTGCTGCAGCCATGCCAAACAGCCCCTCTTGGCATGCCAGGTCTCATGTGACTCTTAGTAAAATACAGAAAATACATCTGTCACGTTTGGTATTGAGGCTAGTTGTATGAGGACACATATGAACATTACCAGAACAGGCAAATTGTTGTTAATTTATATTGATTGAAGGAGATTATTAACCAGAAGCTTAGTTTTTAAACCTCGTTTTGAAGTGGATAATGTACTTTATAATAAGAAAAATTTATTTGTATGTCATATGTAGTGGATAGTAATGTTTCTGTATTAGTGAATGCATGCGACACCCAGTTTTCTTTGAAATAACGGAGTTGTACTAAAAAGGAGATGGTTCTCTTTACCATGCAGTAAGTTTTGCAAAAATCATACTTTAGTATAACAATGAAGGGGTGTATTCAATAGCCGTTGGAAGCTGCTGTCTTGTCGGAAAGACGGCAGCTTCCTACAGATTTCGATCGGAAGGGGTCCGGACCTATTCAGAATGTGAATTCCCCCCCCCGACAAGTTGGGAATTCCCGACAACACGTGGATCGGTGGAATAACCGCCGATCTGTGTGCTTCTGTTGGAAATGGGGCCAAATCCGACAGGTATTGGCCCCTTTTCCGACAAACCCAATCCGACTTGAAAACAAGTCTGATTGAGGTGAGGAGACTGGGAGCGGTACGGCGGGTTACGGGAATCAGAGGTACCTTGCCTGGCCGTCCCACGGCCAGACACCTCTCTCCCTGCACCGCCTCCCCCCGCCACCACAGACATCACCCCGGCAGCCGTAGACGCTGGCAGCTCCCGCAGCCTTCGGCTCCCTCCGCAGCCATCGGCGCCACCAGTCACATTTGGCCGTCCATTGAATAGCCCTTCTCGGATCCATTCCGACAAATGCATGTCGGTATGGATCTGACACTTATTGAATACACCCTTAGGGGTTGATGTAGAGTTGGTAGCGAAATGGGTGTAAATTACTCACTTGAAAAGTGCCCAGGAAAATAGCATATTTACACACGTGCGGAGCTGTGAATAAGGAGAGGTGTATGCCTCGGCATTGGCAGCCTACGGGATGCCTATTCTTAACTACAGTACATATCATCATTAGTGTGTACTTGTACCTGCACTGTAGCAGTTACAAACGCTCCGCATACTAACCAGCCCAAATGTACTTGCTGGTCTGCATGAACCACATTTGTGAGAATGCACTCTTACTGAACTTCACCTACATTAGAGTACTTCTTCCCGTTCTGGTCTGGCTGAACCAGATTAATGAGGGGTACAGTGGGCCAAGTTTCCATCCACCTCCCCCCCCCCCCCCCCATCCTCCTCAATTTATTTACAGCTGCAGTGCAAAAGTGTACAGCATTCTGTTGCTATTGAAAATGAGAGGGGGTAGAGCCCAAACAGGGCAGTGGGGCTAAACAGCACTGAGCAGCCAGTGCCCTCAGCATGGGAGGAGGCAGGAGCAGCTGCAGACAGTGTTCCAAGTGGTCGTTTAATTAAGGTAAAAGTACGGAAGGGATACATTATGTGTGGGACTATATGTATGTGTATATGTGTTTGATTGTGTGACATTATACACAGATGTGTCTTCATTAATCTTTGCTGAGATCATGCCAAACAGCCCCTCTTGGCACACCATGTCGTATGGGAATCTTCTAGCATCAGGCGTCTTTTTTTGCTTCTTTTTAGCCGTAAATGCGTCTAAGTCGCAACACAATGCAACTAGGACACACAAGGCGACTGTACTGATAATTTGACATATGACACTTTTATATGTGTCATGCCCTCCAACATTTTACACATGAAAACCGGTACAAATGAGGAAATGGAGCGTGGCCACGCCCCCTTTCATGTACTTTCAATGTTAATTTAGAGATTCAGAAATCAGTACAAAGCCCTTTTTGGCAGGTACAGACCTTTAAAAATAGTACTGTACCTGCCAAAGAGGTACAGTTGGAGGGTATGATGTGTACATGAAGTGCTACAGTCTAGCAGCTGCTGTTCTGCTCTGTATACATGCTCAGTCACACACTATATACAATTGTCATATATAACAGTCTCCTCATGCGTTTTAGCTGCATTGTGTTCTGACTAAAGGGCCCCATACACTAGAACGATAATGCCCGATTTCCGCAAATTTAGCGCATTCGGGCCGATATATCGTGTGACATCGGGCATTTTGGATGTGTTTCCAATCCTATGCGCGTTCCCGTGAGGGTCTAATCAGCTCCCCTAGATCGTTAGTGCTGCACTCGTAATATGTCTGTTCCCGCAGGTATGGCTGGGATCGCATACGATATATTGCATGCAAAATGTACCAAATCGTATGGAACCACTCCCGGGAAGCTCCCGGGAGAGTTCAAGGGAAATTGCTTCTGACTTCAGCCTCAGACATATCGTTCTAGTGTATGGGGCTCTTGATACCCGACATTAGCAGAGTTGCACGGGACCTGGCGGCTCACTCACGCCAGGCATCTCGTGCTGCATGGTGTATTGAGCCTAAATGAAGGAGGACACATCTGTATGCGTGAAAGTGTGTGATTATGTACGGTATGTGTTTAGGTGTGTCCAACTGTACATGTGTGTGACTGTATGCATATATGTGACAGTATGTATGTAGGTGTGTGTGACTGCGATCATACACCTCTCCCCCTCCCCCCCCCCCCCCCCACCCCCCACCCCCACATACACACCAAGATTTTGGTTGGTCAGTCATATTTTTTGGGGGGCACTGTCCCACCTGCTGAGTAAAAGTAGGAAGGCAACGATCCCAGCTGCTGTGCACATGAGGCTTCAGGCAGCCCAGCAGCTTGGAAAGAGATATACATGCTCCCAGCTTGAATTGATATGGAGGCATGCAAACCGAATGCTTGCGTACTAGGACCCCATCCATGTTCCCCAAATGTTGGTCTTTAGGACCCCCAGTCTTAAGTGCTCTGGCCCACTCAAATCATTAATCCAAATCTGCTCTCCGGCTATAAGGTTTAATACATTCCAACTGTGTGCATTTACATTTTTGTGTAGTAAGAAATCACACAACTGTACTTAGTACTGTGCTTCAGAGTTGTGACAGCCTCAAAGGTCAAGAGTTATGT